>NC_067485.1:18809545-19109545 GCF_947179515.1 Apodemus sylvaticus
GAACAGCTAGGTGTGGTAATGCATCTCTGTACCTCAGAATTCCTATCACAAAATAGGCAGAGACAGTGCAATTCCTGGAAGGCCACAGGTTAGATAGCCTAGCTTATGAAGTAGAGAACGAGCGATGACATATTCAACATATATAGCACACACACACACACACACACACACATACACACAACACACACACAAACATATGAGGTGGAAATTTCTAGTTTCTTTAACAACTCAGCTGTGTCATGTGATGTTCTTCCAGAAACTGTCTTGTGAGAGGATGTTTTGCTAAAGCAGACATGTGAGAGAGCATGTGATGCTTTTCTAGAGCAGAAGCTCGAGAGGGTGCTGATGTTTAGAAAGAGTATAAATTGAACTCCATAACCAGTGAGAGGTCACTCTTAAGTTGTGACACCATGCAACACTTCCCTGGCCTTCCCTGCTGTGTAACGCTTTGCTGGTCTCACTTCCTGCTGGGCTTCACAGGTCTTCACTTTGTAGAGAGAAACACACCAAAACACTTCTTGTGGTTATAGGGCTGCTTCTGGATGCTTCTGCCCACTCAAGGTTTGGTGGAGCCTTGCAGTTTCTACTGGATCGTGCCACTGCTACTGATTTTAGTTTGGTGTTTGCTATTGAACTGGACTGCTGGTATCCTGACAATGAATAGTGAAATCACTCCAAAGAACTACTTCTAAATAGGCCCACAACACACTTTTTCCTATAAACCTTCCCCACTTCTAGTCAGTGGGCTAGAAAGGAAGCATCAAGCACCCTAAATAAAGTAGGCTTTGAAAAATCTAAGCCTATAAGCATACTTCACAAAGCATACTAATACACTTTATATGCTTGGATATATACATACACATGCATGTTTACATATGTTACATAGGTATTCATATTATTTTCAGTATTGTGTCTGATACTTTTCATCTAAGACTACAACTACTCTATCTTCTCTTTTTGATATTTATCTAATTTTTTTATGCATTGTATGTGTGTGTGTGTGCATGGTCCATGCATTTATGCATGCATGTGCATACATGTATTTCTATGTGTGTGTAAGACTAAGATAACCTTGGATGTCAACCTTCAGGTGCATCCACCTTATTGTGAAACAGAGTCATTGGCCTGGAAGCCACCACTAGGCTTAGCTGGCTGGTCATCAAGCGACAGGAATCTGTCTGTCTCTACCTGCCTCACTGTTTACACACAGAAACCACCATAGCCAGCCTCTTAAATACTGGTTCTGGGGGCAGGCAAAGCCAAGTCTTCAAGCTTTTAAGCCCAGCCCTTTCCTGACTGAGCTGCTATCTCAGGCACTCTGTATTTTCTTAACAAGCTGTGTAAAATTGCATAAGCTTTATATACAACTTAGAAAACCTTCTGTTTTGTTTCTGTTTTTTTTTTTTTATTATTTTCTCATTCTAAGACTATAAAGATCCCGGTGATGGTGGCACATGCCTTTAATCTCAGCATTCAGGAGGCAGAGGCAGGCAGATCTCTGAGTTTGAGGCCAGCCAGGTCTGCAGAACAGCCAGACATACTTGGAGAAATCCTGTCTCAAGCAAACAAACAAAGAAACAAATCCCAAACACAACAAAAACAAAAACAAAAACAAAAACAAAAAAGGACTATAAAGAAAAAACCTTATACTTTAATACTTTTTTATATCTTGAAACTTTGGCACTATACATTTGTACTGCAAGTTGAAATACCAGGGTTGTCAAGGGCTGTGAATCACTATGGGATATCAGTCTCTGACTTCATAACTAGCATATATGCTCATATATGCTTACACTTGGTGGGTTCCTAAGCTGCAGCTCCATTGCTGTGGACACATAAATAGCCATTAGCTTGATGTAGGCCATCGGGGATCTTCTTGTCTTAAGCAGGAAAATTGTCTTAAATTAATTGTAATGAGATGATCCGTATGCACTGCAATGTCTTGTCACCAACCATAGCAAAATGACCCTAAGAATGTTAACAAATAGGATACATTCCCTAGTACAAAACTTTTGAGTGTCTCATATATGAATGTATGTATATATTTCTTCTTTTGACAGGGAAAGTAAACCTTCCATTATGTATGGAGACTTTTGGAGAATTTGTTTTGAAAAGATAGATTCTTTTTTTTTAACTTTGAAATTTTGGTAATTCTGGAAAATAGAAGACAGTTTCACAGATATCATTGAAATTGAAGGATTTCATCGATGGCTAAACAAACATTAGTTTATTAAAGAAGCTTCTATCTTAACTAGTATATTCCATGCTAATAGAGACATCAGGGGAGGACCAAGTGTTCTTCATTTCAGTGGAAATATCCCGTGTTAAAATGGAGTCTACAGATAGGTGAGCAACAAGACTTGCTGACAGCCCTCAGACCAACTCCTTCTCTCCTGGATGAACCAGGGATTCTGACCATAGGGTGGGATGGAAATGCTTAGAGACAGCCCTTCAGCCCCTGATAGCTCAGCTTCCCAGTAGAAGATCAAAGCTAACGCCCATCTCCCACTGTAGTCTCTATGGGTGAGGCAGCCCAATATGATTGTTTCCAGCATTGCACAAGCTGATGTGAACAAAAGGTAGGTAAACCTGTAAGACCAATAAAGCACACTTCTTAAAGTCCTTTCAAGGTGACCTCAGGGCAATAGGACTTAATGAAGGCATCTTATACAGCTTTGGTCGTCCAGAAGAACATATTCAATTATTTATTTACCTACTTCCATGCTGGGGATTGAACCTAGGGACATTGTGCCCTTCCACCAAGCCACACACCACTTCTCGAAAACCACATTTCTTAAAAGCTACTCAAAATAAAGTGAAATTTTATGTTGTCAGTAAGAGATTCTCTTGGAAAATTATTTTTTAAAAATTTCCCTGGTCTAAAGCTATCTCCAAGAGTTTTTTTCTTTCTTAGTTCAGTCAGGATTCATAACTCTTAGAGAAGATGGTAAAGAGATGGACTCTGGTTCTTAGGGATTGGGGAATGGATAAGAGGAAAAAAAATTATGTTATCAACAGTGTACTTTGTCTAAAGTTTCAGAGATCAAACTAAGGAATGATTTTAAGAGTCCATACCATCTACCATCGCTGCCTCTGACCATCCACTTGTGTGTGTTTCTTACTCCTCTTAATCCATCAGATGTCAGCCATATTGCTTGTCAACTCTTCCTTACAGTGATGTATAATGCCTAGTAACACCACAGAAACTCTTTACTCACGAGTCATCATTAATACATCAAACCATGTTTTCCTCTCTCTCTGTTCTCAACTGCTCGAATCTAGCTGTGATTACAAATCAATCAACACTGTCATAGTCTATAAAATCTGATTATCTGAGCTCTTGACTTCCATTGGCCACCGTCTTTCTGTCAGGGAACAGAAATCTGGAGATTTCAATGCAAGATGGACTTAAGAATCTGAAAGAAAGCCTCAAAGGTGGTTTTTCTATCACCTCTAATGTTTTGAGGGACTGTTCCCTCAGGTAGTTTTTTCCCTCAGGTATATTTGCTGTCTATAGTTGTACAAAAAGGCTCCACATGGTGGGTCAAGAAAATATCATTCTTTGTGCATTAAGATAATTGTAAGTGACAATCATGAATGCTTGTTCAATAGATGTCCCTGTGGTGAAGAATATTCTGTGCCATTCACCATGGTTGCCTGCTAAGGGTCACTGGAAAAGTAATGATTCCAACAGTATATCTGAGCTTCTAATTAAATTTAACTATGACAAATATAATCTAAAGCAGCTATGCATCCCTAGTGTTGATGATGCTGCCCAGGAAAATTCTACGGTTCTTCTCTAGAAAGGATCTAAATCATTGCTGATTGAGAATTCTGTCTTTTGATTAAACTACATGATACTCTCTTTTCTAATGAGGGGCAGGGAGATGGTGTAACTGGTTCAAACACCTGCTGTGCAACACTGGTGGCCAGGGGCCATAGTTGCATTCCATGGTGAAAGGAGAAAAAAAAAAACTACCCTTAAAAGTTGTCCTCTGATTCCCCTGCATGGGTCCTGTGATATGTGAACATTCATATGTGTGCACACAAACACTTTAAAAGAAAAAAACCAAAAAGTTTTTAAACATATGCTGTGAAAACCTGGAATTATGGCATGCTCAGAGATGACAGGTGACAGATAGCAGGTGAGAGCTGTTGGAATATGACATAGCCCCCAAACGTCTCTGTTTAACCTAGATGGTGACTCTATTTTGGAAGGACTAAGGCAACCTAAGGAAGTAGAGACTCACTAGAGCAAGTGAGTCATTGAATCAAGACCTTGAGATATGATAGCCTGGCTTCATTTCTTGCCTTTGCTGCTTCCTCATTGGAGATGTGATATGATGTCACCCCATACTCCAGTTTTCCTGCCAAATTTACTGTGTCCCTTAAATTGTCAGGCCCAACAATTCCTCCTTTAAGTTGCCTTTGGCAGGCCACAGCAATGAGGAAAGTAACGAGCAAAGCTATATGGTGAAAACACAAAATTGTAAAAGGGGCATTGGCCATGTGACCCTGCTTTCACAATCGAGGCTTGATTCTTTCTGTGGCTATTGTAGTTACCACACACAAACATGCTGGGTCAGTAAGTGGTGGCATTCTGTCCTTTAAAGCAGAAACTCCCATCTTCTATCATTTTGGTTTTGCATCATCTGACACCCAGAAAAAAGGCAAAGTACCTTTCTCTTTAAAAAATTAATAGTTTCTTGACTCTCACATGTGTAGGAAGTACCACACAGAATCTGCAGAGGGACATAGATAAACGGGAAGGGATGAGGAGTTCTTTGACAAGCCCTTGCTCCTTCTGCAACAGGTTCGGTCTTACCTCATCAAGCCACTGACCTTTCAAAATGGCACCTTGACTCCTTCGTGCTGCCTTTGTATTTTCAGAATGCAGTCAATGTAGAACCATCCTAATACAATGGTTCACTTTCTCATCCTCCGAAAGAAGGTTGGAATACCGGCATATCTGAAGTTCTGGGTTTAGATTCCTCAAGCCCCCCTCTTCCCTATACCCACCCACCTGAACCCATAGTATATTCTCAATTTTTAAGTTCAATTAATCATCACAAAATGTCCCTATTATTAGTTTTTATTCAGATCCCACCAGTAGGTTTGTGCTATGCGTATATTGCTTGGTATAATGGCTTTCTCTTCTGAAGAGAAATTTTCTTGTTGCTCCAGAAGCTTTTGCCATATTTTCCTGGATCATCGTTTTGTGCTTGTGATACTTTGAATGAGGCTTCATATTTTTTTCTCTCTTGGCATTCAGTGGGCACTGGCAATCTCAAGACTCCTGCTAGGATTCTTTCTCCTAATTCCAGGAGGTCTTCCTCAGCCTTCTTTTCCCTAGCAGTGCGTCTTTAATATGCCGCCTGTTGTCGTCTTCTACAGATAACGTCAGAGGACACTTCTGAATGTGACTACAGATGTTTAGGATTCTCATCTCAGCTTTTCATCTCGTTGTACTACATTGGAAATGATTCTTCAGCCCAGTCTTCCAAATGGCTGATTCACTTGTCAGCTGTTAGGGCCATTTCCTGAGATTTTAACATGCAAGGCTATAATCTGAGGCTCATGATATATCAGTATCATTGCTTCAGCACATTTCAATCCTCCAATTTCCTTACCAACCCTCACTTGGTTTCATGATATAAAAATAAACAAACCCATGAACATGCTATAGAAAGCAATAACCAAAGGTACCTATCACCTCACACAAGCATACACGTTTCTCCCTTATTTTGTGCCTGATCTTTCTGCTCATCTGTCTACATGTTGTGTTTATTTTTAATTTGCTTTTTGAAAACTTCCCTCACATAGATAAATGACTAAAATAAATGTCTTCTTTTAATAAGTTTATAAATTACCTAAAGGAAATATAATCTCCTGGAACTTCCTATTTACAATTATTGTTAGCACCTTGAAATTTATGCATATTGCTTATCTGTAGGCTCTTCATTTGCTACTGCATAATTTTTAAAAATGTGTCGATTACATTGCTTGTTAATCTACACTCAGGTTAATGACATTCACCTTGTTCTATTAAAAACAAAACATTCTGATCAGAGCATACTGAAGAGAGAATCCTTTAGTACAAGGTCCTAGAGGTTAGCCCAATCATTTGAAGGGCTTGAGAGACGCCATGGGGACTGTTGGCTTTTGTGGACTTTTCATGGTACAGGAAACAGAGGGGTGACATGGTTAGTGGTCTCTGGTGCCTGTAATAGAGATGTGTTCCAGTTTCAGGACAATAGTCAGAAGCCCCATCTCTGTGCGCCATGTTCTGTTGGAAGATACTGTGGGAGCTAGACCATTTCCTTGACTGTTTTTCTTTCTGAACTTCCTGTGGGCACCATATAATCTACATTGCCAGCTAGACAACTGGAAAAAAACAGTGTTTTGTTATCTTTTTTCCACATAAGAGCCAGTATAGAAGAGAGTAACTAAGTATCTGAAATCTAGCCAGCTTGTATTAGGGCTCCTCCTGAGCATATAAGACTGCTAGGCCAAGGGCCAGCTAACACTGAAACTGGCAGTTACCTGATTATAATTCTTTTCTAATATTAATTCTGATGTACTCAGAAATATATGAAACCACACTCTCCCTAGCATTTCACATTGCAGAAGACACTTGAGTTTTGCCAATCGCATGGTTATGGACAGTAGGTACCTAGTGCAGTCTTTGCTCTTCCCAATTGCTGATGATGTAGACCATTGTTTAATATATTTATTTCCCACACATTCTATCCTATACCCAGTTTGTTGCTGGTAATTATCATTTTGAGATAGAGTCTTACACTATAGCCCAGGCTGGCTGGGAACTTGCTATGTAGCCTAGGCTGGCTGGGAACTCATGTTCATTCTAGTTCAGGTGTCCTAGGTACAGAGGTTATAGGAGTAAACTACTGGGCTCTGACCAATCAAAGATTTTGTGTGTGTGTGTGTGTTCTTTACCACATTCATCATTATAAGGACAGAGTAGCCTGTATTAGATAAATACACCCTGAATGTTGGTTTTTACATAATGGGCAAAAGCAACCAAACAATACATTTCAATACCTCTACAGTTTGTAAGAAAGCATCTGAAAAGTCAGAAAGCAGATGTTGATTGGCTAAAATACATCACTGTGAAAGTAACTAACTGCACTGGGTAAGACCGTTACTTATGTGGGTCCCCCCCCCCATTCTCCTGTGTTTCCCAAATTCACACCACAGAGCAATGTCAGAGCTCCTGAAGAAATCAATGGTCTTAGTGAATTCTGTGGTCTTGCTGGATATGAAGTCAATGATCAGAGATGGAGACTACCCAACTGATTGGAAGTAGAGAGTATGAACCCAGAAAGGGAAGGGACACAGAGGAGGGAATATGTACACCAACTTCTAGAAAATTTTAGGCAGAGCCTTGCACTGCGCATGCGTGTAAGACCAAAAGTAGCTAAAGAATCAGTGACAGGGTGAGCGTTCACTTGCCTGGGTTCTATTGCCTTGTTCAGGATGGAATACCCCAGTTCAGGGGAAGCAGTTACAGAACACAGGACTTCATTGGATGTCACAGTTCACTTCAGGCTGGCCTTGAATCTTGGCCCCACAGCAAACCTCCTGCCTCAGCCTTTCAAGGGTGGAATTAGAGCATATTTTTAATATCTGTCATTGTTAGAATGGCCTTACACACACACACACACACACACACACACACACACACACAGAATCCAACAGGAGTGCATCCTTGATTTTTTTCTCAGCATTTTAAATATTTATACCCTGGTTTCAATCAGAGTTCGTTATTGTAAATTGTGTGAGACACAAGCCCAGTTTTGGTTTTGTTGAAATGACCAGCCACTTGTTAGGGAACTATTTCTAAACACCCATTTTTACCCACAGTAATTCAAGTGGGACCTTAGACACTTTCTGTGCATCTTCAGACCTCTTCTTTGACATGTATACTCACCCATCTGTCTGCTCACGTGTACATTAGCGCCATCATGCTTTAGTGGAATTTTTTCAAACAGTGCCTGCAAATGTATGTAGGTCTTCTTTGTCTCTTACTGGCTAACTTCTGTTTTTTTTCCCCACACGAATTTTAGTTCAACTTGTGTCAATCCCTAACATTGCACTTTGGTATTTTTATGAAGATTGCATCACAAGGATAGTTTAACACAGACAAAGCATACGTGTTTACCATGTTCTCCCACTGACCTGTGACTTTCAGAAGGAGTTGAAGTTGCCATTCCACAGGCATTGTTCATTCTTGTTCAAGAGGAAGTTGTCTTTACTGCAATACCCCGTGTCTTATATTTTAGAGACACTTTGCACACCTACTTTTTTTTTTCTTTTTTTGGATTTGTTTTTTTCGAGACAGGGTTTCTCTGTATAGCCCTGGCTGTCCTGGAACTCACTCTGTAGACCAGGCTGGCCTTGAACTCAGAAATCCACCTGCCTCTGCCTCCCAGAATGCTGGGATTACAGGTATATGCCACTGCCCGGCTGCACATCTACTTTTATGGTTGGTTCACAATAACCAAGTCTTTGAAATCAGGGCCTATCAACAGGAGAGTGAACACAGAAGGTGGTGCTCACAAGGGAGTGTTTTCAGTCTCAGTGAAGGATTCTGCCAGGCTTAGGGAAATGGAAGAAGATGGTCTTATCCTAATAAGCCTTATCCAGACTCAGAAAGACAAATCCTGATAAAAGGAAATCAGCAGACACTGTAGATTCTATAAGTGTGTAGGCCAGATCTGACTGCCACAACCATCAGTTGGCCTTGAAAGAGATGAACTTGAGTCACAGATTTCTAGGGCCATCTCTCTTATATAAGGTTTGGGGGAAGAGAGCTTGTTTCATTTTGCCTTTAAAGGTTGGACCTCTTTGTTTTGGGGGTGCACATGTTACAGCCCAGCAGAAGGACCCATATGGAACCATTGGACAGATGCCTTCACCCAATGGGGTTTAAGGCTTAGAACATTTGATTCAGCAGCAGTAGTCCCAAGCCCTAGGCTAGTGAGACTTGATTTTCCAGAATTTGGACTTAAGCCACCTAGCCTCTGGTATTTTGTTATGGTCTCTGGAGCAGAGTAATACAAACCACAAGGGCATTATTCTCAGGGAAAATGCTGTGGTTATGGAGTTGGTTCATTATATTTGGGGAAAGGAGCAGGGAGGGAGATTGGTGAGCACACAGATAACATTCTCTTTGGCTATGGAATCACTAAGACATGTCATCAAGTCCATACTTTATTTCTGGATCTGCTTGTCTTGATTCTTGATGTGTAAGTAGTTTTTTAGTCAGTGTCTGGGTGTGCCATTGTGTTCTTTCCTACAACTATGATTAATAGTGTGTGTACTTCCATAACAAAATGTGAAGTTAGCCTCATCCTAAACAGCCCATGATTTTATCTTTTTCCGGCTGAATTCTCTCTCTCTATGTGTGCATGTCTCTCTCTCTGTGTGTATTTGTGTAATATATAGTCACTGACATATATATATATATATATATATATATATATGTGTGTGTGTGTGTATGTGTGTGTATGTATGTAATATATATATGTATATATATTCAATTGACATATATGTGTGTGTGTCTGTCTGTGTGTCAGTGATTAATGTATATGCTAGAATTTTATTTATTCTTGGCAACAAGTTGTACTTACTGGATATCCAAATCAGTGATTTGTTTTCATCTTTTCAGTTGAGACTAAATAGTATGTTCCTTCTATTTCTTTCAAGTATACAACATCAATGATTCTTAACTTCTGTGCGGTGACTCCATCTGGGATCCTCTAACCAAATGTGGGTCCCATGTTGCTTTGGCAACAGAAGGAGGCACCTTAATGTGCAATGATGGGAAATAAACAAGCAATCATCAACTGTGGAATCAATGTGGGGTGTTCCTGGCTGAGTGCAGTGGTGTGGTATGGTAGCGATAGCATGCAGAGTGCAAGGTGTGTGTGCTGTGTACACACACTGTTCCTTGGTTGTGAGCACACAACATGTGCTCTTTGTAGTATGCACGCTGTCATGCCATGCATTGTCAATGAACACTGCAAAAAATACCCCAACTCAAATTTTAGACTACTGTGCATTATTAAACAGTTAAAAACTTCAGTGCTAATCTTGTTGTAGTGGCAGGAGCTTTTAATCCTAGTGCTCAGGAGGCAGAGGCAGAGGCAGGTAGATCTTTGTGAGTTTGAGGCCAGCCTGGTCTACCAAGCAAGTTCTAGGATAGCCAAGACAGAGAAACCCTGTCTCAAAAAACCAAAGGTGTGTGTGTGTGTGTGTGTGTGTATGTGTGTGTGTGTGAGTGTGTGTGAGTGCGGGAACTTCAGTGTTTTTACTGTTCATACAAAGTTTTCTGCTCCTATAGAAGCAACATGGTTTAATCGTGGAAAGCAAAAACTTTTAATATTTTTCTCTCACCCCCAGCACTTGACTATCAGATCAGTGTATATTTGGCTTGTGTTTTGATAACAAGAACATCCACTTCACTAGTGTGTAAATTTGCTTTCATCTTTAATAAATGACACTATTTTGTGCCTGTTAAAGGGTCATTTTATAATACATTTCTTGATGATTTATAACAAGAGACTTGATTTATATACCTATTTTGGATGCTCGTACCCTTAGGGTTCATTTGGGCAAAAAGTGTCACAAGTAGAAAGAGTTTCAGAAGCCGTGACCTGTAGGGGTCTCGGTGTCGACGCTCACTAGCCCTTCCTCTGACACCTTTCCTCATCCCCTCTGTCCTTCTTTCTGTACTGAGAGTAACCTCGGATACACATCACCTCGCCAGTCCTCTGGGTACCGTGTCAAACTGGCATTGAACCCATCCATAGAATTTTTGATTTCTACAGATGGATTTTCATTTCTAAAAGCCTGTTTCCTCCACATTTTTTCCAATCTCAATAATTTCTTAATGAATGTTTCGCCTTATATTGAATATTTTCCATTTAAAAATCACTCCATGTAGCCTTGACATGTATACCACGGATCAAACATCTGCAGTTTTTGTGAGTCTAAATCTGTTGTCTCTTATTTATGCATACTGATGCTAATAGCAGTGATTTTGCTAATTTTGTTTGTCGGTTGATTACTTGATCTTAATCATGGCGATTCCTGAGGACTGATGTGTTTACTAAATCCTCTATGACTCTCTCTCCTTAGCCCTCTGAGTTTGGTCCATTTGCTTAGCCTGATTATTGCCTTGTTGGACTTTTTCTAGTAAGTTCTTCTTACCTCGAGTTTCTTTTTATTTACAGTCTCTTTTGATTGACTGCCTTATGTTCGGTTTTACTTAATTTTTTTCTGTCACTCCGATCTACACGATCTCTCTATATATTGGTTTTCTCACAACTTCTACCACTGTAGATAATGTCACAAAAATATAATTCAAATTAACACCTTCATCTGTTTCAAAAAAAAAAAAAAGGCACCTGAACTTTAAAGTGATTTATCTGGAGCTGTCATCCCTCTGGGCTCCTGACAATTTCTGATTCTTCTTGTTTGGCTTTTCTTTGGCTGCTCAGTACTTCCAGAGCATTGCACTTCTGTGAGGCTCCTCAGTTCTGCAGCCCTAGCGGCTGCAGCTCCTCCCCTAATCCTTTGCATATTCTTAACCTGATTCCTCTCTTCTCTCACCTCATGTTAGTCTGAGAAACTTTAACACACCAGTGGGTCGGGCATCAATCATCATTATGTCTCTGAAGTCTTCTGAGAAGGCCTTCTCACCTTCTGTGAAGCCAACCATGCCTTCAAGAATCATTTTGACAAGGCAAATCCTCCAACACAGTGAACATTCATGATGGCTTGCTTGTAAACTTTTGGGGTTTTTAATTCCCCCCAATAATTACTTTTCTCATTTTGAAGATATTGACTAATTTTTAACTGCTATTCTTAATTTATAAGCTATCATTGTCTTTCCAAATATGCATGTATCTAATGATGCCTTTGGGCTAAAACTTTGTTGTGCAGTTGTGATGTGTGAACTCTAGGCAGTGGAGAGTAGAGAGTACATTAGTTAATTAATGTTTTTTATATCATTTATGTGTGGTGAGAAGCATATAGATTTTATTATGTTGTCTATTTCATTTCAAACACAGCACTCACCTTAGATTTCATGTCACTATTAACCTCCTGAAATAAAGTATACCTGTGTATTATCAAAAATGTCTTCTTTTCCCAATGAGAAGTCTCCCGCATCCCCCTCTTCCGTGAGACTACACTTGCCAATCTGTTCAAACACTTCCTTGAGTTGCTGCAGATTGTAAGATGCAGTTAAGTAAATGGAGCTCTTGAGCCCCCATAACGAATGTGACATTCAGAGAGGAATTACAGCAAAGGAAATTCCCAGCTTGCTGTACTGGGGCATTGCCACTGCTTTGTGATAGGAACTTTATTGTCCTGACTCCGTTGTTGATTCTGCTTGCGGGATTTGAATCCTTGTACAATGGTGCTAGTATCATAGTCAAATGGACTCTAGATAGTTCTGCAAATATCAAAACCATGCTTAGTCTTCGATGGATGAAAGGTAGTAAAATATTTCCTCTGAACTTGCATTTGAGTTCTATTAAACACCGGAAATACAGGGGATGCTTGCCTAAGGCCGCCTCGCCCAATTATTTCACACAGAATGAAATCCCCTCTGCTTGGGCGGCCTCTGAAGTAGGAGGAATACCATCAAAGTCTTCAATGGATTCCTAAACACATGTTTTCATTTGCCTCCCACAGACAATGCAAAGTGTACGGGACCCCCGTAGAGTACCACCAGTGATTTCCTGCTCTGCCTCTACCTGAAGATGCTTTTCTAAAGATTTACGCCCCGAATAGGAGCTGCCAGTTCACTAAGTAGCCACCTCATGGCTCCGCATTATTCCAACTGTGCAAGCAACAGCTGCGAATGAGAGAAACTCACATCAACTCTCAGCTTATGGAGCTCAATATGTTACTTCTGTTTATTCAAAAGACCACCTGTGTTTCTGGGGGAAATTGGAGATGTTCCAAAACAGAATGAAGACGCAGCAGACAGCCGTGGAACCTTCAGAGCCGTAAGCCTGGGCACCACTGCTTTGGGTTAAACACACCGTGACAGCCCCATGGGGAAACTACTCCCAGAATCCACGACACAGCATTTTGGGTTAGAATCTTAATTAACAAATAGGTAGCTAAAGCATCCAGCTCCAGCTCCTTACACAGGAAGGGGCACAGCGTCACAGTCCTTGTAGGGAGGGAAAAGTTATACTGGGGATGGAAACTATACTGGGAGGTGAAAAGAAGTGACCCTGGGTGTGCATTTTTCTTTTGAACCTGTATTTTTCTGGGTTGGATATTTTTACATCTGTGAAGGGACTTTTATTAACTGTTAATAACACACCATGTACAGTTTCCTCCTGAATAGATAATCACTCTGTCTCCTCCAGGTTACTGACAGAAACTGAGTCACCTCAGAGCTTCTCCGGGTTTCTTGTCCATGAACAATTTTACAGACACCACTGTGGTAGCTTCTGAGAGTGCTGAAGAGCAAGATGGAATAGCCCATGATTATAGCAACTGAGCAAATGGACCAGTTATGGCCAGGATGGCCTTGAGTTTGAGAGTTACACGGCCATAACAATGTCAGGTTGCTCTGTATGAACAGTACTGGGGATTTAAGAGGGAATGTGGGAAGTTTCCTAACTCCTTATGCTCCCATGGATGCTTGATGACAGTTTTGGAGGCACCCCTTCCCAGCCTTGTCATCTACCTTGGCCAAGCTTTGAGGTGACTTTTACTAACATGTTTCTTTACCTAGCCTCTGAGTGTGTGCTAGGATCTCACGAGCAAGTGCAGATTATTTATAATAGCACTTCTTTTGAGATCAGGCTGATCTGGAGTTAACATTTGATCTTTTAGAGGGGTAGAGTCTCACTACCCAGCCCAGTACTGGCCTTGAACACATAATCCTCTGTGCATCAGCTGCCACAGTATTGGGATGCTAGGCCCCGAGCATCATCACATACCAGTATAGGAGTTGCTTTTTCTAGATATCTTTATCTCACACTCTCCCTCTTCACTCCCCAAGCCTGGGTTTAAAATCAGAGACTTATGAGAAGCAAAGGTTTTCAATAGGATGCATGCACTGGGTTCTATGATTTTTCCCATACCACAGTGCACTTCTGTAATTCTCAAATAATTTGTCAACTGTTTTTCTAAATATAAATCTTGAGTAAAGAAGAAGGGAAGAAAACATCAGATAGAAATTTTTTGTTTAGAAATCTAGACTATTTCTTTGACCAAAGCCAGTGAAAGATGGAGATAGAACCTAGGCTCGGTGGTATTTTATGATGAGAAATAAGAGATACAGGGGATCAACATGTAATGTAGAGAAACTATGGAAGTGTGGTTACAGGAGGCAGGGTACTGTGCACACCCAGTTTGTCTGTCCTCTCTCTCACTCTGGCTGTACATTTGACATGAGGTTTTGACATCATCTGCCACACAATGTGTATTTGTATACATGGCATCCTTGGTCTGTACAGCTGAGCACTTTACTCATGGCTAGTTAATTGGTGGTAAAGAAGAGAAATGTTCAGACCTGCCTGTTTGAAATTTCCCAACTTCTCCTTGCCCAGCTGGTCTATCTGAAAGTGGGTTTAGGAGCCAAGATCTGGTGAGAGAAGGTTACTGTGGTTACGACAACTTGCCAATGAGACACTCTTGAGTCTATGCTTCTGGAAATAAGCACTGTTATATACTGAATAAGCTTCTGTTATCCATGCCTCCCCATCCTTGCTGCTATAACTGTGAACTGTTAAGAAGGCAAAACAGACAAACAAACAGACAAACACAGCCAACCAGTCCCCTGCCCTGTTTCTTTTCTTTTCTTTTGTTTCTTTATGTTCTTTATTCTTCCTTAGGAAAACAAAAATCAAAGACATGTTCTTCTCTACTTTAAGCCAAAATTATTTGAACAGCATTTCTCAAAGGTGATGGAGGAATCAATATCCTCATGGGTGTGAAACAGAGTGTGAGAAATGTCAGGTTTGGGTCCCTAATTCAGGCCAACTCGATCAGAAACCATGGGGTGGGAAGTGTCTGTGTGTAAATGAGCCCTGCTGGGTTTCATGAACTGATTTTGAGGTGAGTGTGTGGACTATAGGAGATGAACTTTTGTGTCTGAGCCCATTCAAGGTTATTTGGTTAGATGGTCTCAGAGAAAACAGGTCAAGAGAAAAGCAGGGGTCAATGGAAGTAAAACCTTGTATTCTCCAGACTTGAAGAAGAAAGGTAATGATGGACTTTGAACTTGGAGAATCGAGCCCATTCCATCAGATGCTGTTGTAGACAGCAGGCCTCTGAAGGACTGCCCACAAGGTCACCTGGAGACAGATTACCAAGCCTGTGATCTTGAGAGTGGCAGGGAAGGTCCTAGTTGCTGACTCTGGCTTAGAATCTATGGGCACGGTTGCTACAGTCATCCAACAATCAGAGTGTGCCTTGAGAGCAGGCATGATAGCCAAAATGGAAAGCAAGAGGTCCCTTCCCAGGGCCATTGAACTGTGCCAGTCCAGGCTTTTCAGATATTCCCAACAAAAATGGATTAGATTCCTGTCATATGCTTCAGTTCCAATATTCTCCCAATTCTAGCTGGCAGAAAATAAGATTTAGTAAATGAATCATAAACTTTGTATGTATATCAAAGAAACTATTGATAGTCACAGCACCAGGAAGGAATGCAATCAACGAAGGGGTGCCAAATGCCCCCATTTTATCTTTAATAGAAATGAAAACTTCTTACACCTTATATCCTCTGAGAAAATGCTCTTGGGTGTGTTTAAATATTCATCCTGGTTAATCACCTGGTACAAAGAAAAACTGTGTTTTCTTGGTTTACCTCTACATAAAAGAAAGAAAGAAAGAGGGAAGGAAGGGAGAGGTAGGGAGAGAGGGAAGAAAGGGAAGAAGGAAGAGAGAGAGAGAGAGAATAATGGAGACTTAAAAAAAACAGAAAAATAAAACAACAACTAAAAAGGTGGTGTGACTGGTATAAGATAGACCCCGGAAACCTCTGTATGTCAAGAAAAACAGGATAGGGAGACAGGAACTCAAGTTCCAGACAGAGTGTCTACTAACTGTGTGACCTCAGGCAGGGGATGCTTCTGTGATGTATTTTTGTTATTTCTAAGGCTTCCGCTCAGCTAAAAATGTCTATATAGACATTACCTGGAGAAAACAGCTTTTCCAGGGTAGAATACAGCCCCAGCACCTCCCAATCCACCCAGGTCACATCCTTTCTTTCTTAAAGTCACATCTCTATAGTCGAGCACACTAAACATTACTGTGTGCCTTTGGTCCATCCAGGTCCCTATGATTGGGAGATTGCCGTTGAGATGTTAGCCATGATATGGGAAGAAAGAGGAACAATTATGTTTTCTTTCTTTAAATGACATTTAATTTAATTCCACGAGAGGAAGCTTTTTTGCTTTATTTTTTTCAAAGTTGTGCTTTCAAGAAGTTACAGGAGCATGAAGTCTGGGTGAGAGGCATGGCCCTCGTGGGCTATGGGCCAACATTCACCCTTGCTTCAAATGTACCATTGATGCCAAAATGATGAGTGTGCATGGAAGGAAAGAGAAAAAAAGAGGGAGAGAAGGGAGAGATGAGAAAAGGGTGGGGAGCCGAAGAGGAGGGACACACATCAAGATTCTTACAAAGCCTATTTTCTTCTCAGCTCAGAATACAAACTATTCTGCAGAAAGAGCTTCCTGCAGGGCTGTTAATTTTCTGTGTAATGGTTGGGTTGGCCAAACCCTTGAGTCCCGGATACATGGCTTCACTCTGGCTTATGCCCTCTTCTGAGACCTACCTGTGTACTTTGAGATCACAGAGGTTCAGGGACTTCCTTGGCTCTGTGGATAGAGATCAGTCCTTTTCCTGGATTGATTTCCCCTGTCCTTTGCGCTGTGATCTTCTGAGCCACACAGACTCGTACTTGACTGTATTAGAATGGGAATGGCTGTATCATTATGTGATTCTTATCTCCTAATACCCAAGATCTCTCCTGTTTCATATCGTCTCTCTCCTTTGCCAAAAGTCAGCCTATTGCATTTTTTACCCCTTACAGAATTTTGCATTTGTGATTGTGAGGGGGTAGCAGAGAGGGAAATGAGCTCCAAGCGGGTAGCCAAAGTGACCAAATCTATAGAGAACCACTAAAAATCTCCATACTGTGTGGATGCTCATGTGTGCCGCTGAGGACCAAGGTGACAGAGATCTTAAAAATTCAGCAGAGCATGTTAATGCAGCTTACCTCACTCATCCTTAATTATTAGGACTATGTTCACTACTGCTTTTAAAAATGTGCATGCAAATGTGTCATTAGTCCATAATTAATGCTGCCCGTCCCTGGGAGCTCTGCAGCAGCCTCTGGGTGACATGAAGGACGCTGTCTGTGCAGGCTGTCCTGTGCTCTCACTTGTCCTAATCACTGGGCCTTATGTAGACTCTGATGCTCTGCTGTGCTTCACAATCCATTCTGAGGAACAGGTAATGAGGTGAAATGGACTAGCACCCTGCTCTCCCAAACAGGTCAGGGCAACTGTTCAGAGACCATCTCATCTTTTTCTTGGGCCCATGAGATGTCTTACAAAGTGCCTTCCCGTGTAGAATCACATCAGAGCTTTAGTCCGTTTGGGGGAGAAAAGTGTCCAACCACAAACAAAGGCTCAAAGTTGTTAGCATATGATTTTGCATGTGATTTGCATGTTAATGGTCCAATGTCAAAACATACAGTCATCTACCTGTCCCCTTTCCTTCCCCTCCATTGTCAAGATGAGCTGATTGGTCTTATTAAAATTAACTCTTCAGCCTCTCCCAGCCTCCACTGTAACAAGATGAAAAGCTGCTAACAATGACAAGAGATGTGCATTGTTCCCCTTCGGTGAAGCACCTCTCATGTTGGGAAAGCTAACAGCGGAAAGAGTCAGTTATGTGGAACTGCCAGTTTATAAGATGATAGATTGCTAGTTGTTAATCTTGCTCTCCAAGCCCAGTGAGTAGTTCCAGTATCTAATTCTTGAAAAGCTAAAAAAAAATAAAAAAATAAATAAAAAATAAAAAAAATGAATAGTAGGTCAAGTGTGGCTTCCGAATGGATAATTTTAAAAATAAAAATTTAAAAAAAATGTCTGTGTTCACACACAAGAGCCACTCATGTTTCTATAGGATTTAAGTATTTCAGATGCCTAGGAATAAAAGAGGATCTAAATGAAGCACATATCAAGTAGAACATTTTAATGAGGGACATATTTGTCCTAGGATGGTATTCCTGATGTCATTTTGATGGGTGGAATGAAGATTTGTTAGAGGAAGATGTTTCCCCCAAATTAATAGCAGAAGCAGGATGCATCTGGAAATACTTGCTAATAAGGGTGAGATACTTGATTTCTGAGTCCAATTAATTCACTCTAGGTCTCCAGCCCTATTAAATCTCTCTCTCTCTCTCTCTCTCTCTCTCTCTCTCTCTCTCTCTCTCTCTCTCTCTCACACACACACACACACACACACACACACACACACACACACTCCCTTTCTTAATGATGTGAAGAATTGTGCCAGAGATAACAGTAAGGTCTGTGTGCTATCACTCAGAGGTTTAAAGTCCTTGCTAACTGTAGGCATTATGCAGGGATACAAAGGGACATGATCTAGCTGGGAAAATAAGTCACCATCACATGAAAGAATAGCTAAAATTTTACAATGCATAAATCTACAAGACACAGAGGAACTGAGAGTCAGAAAGCATTCTTCAGAAATCCTAGGCAGGAAGTGCATGATCAGCTAATTGTCTATTTACTCGGCTGATAATTTCTGTGGGCTTCTGTTAGTTCAAGCAGTGAGGTGTAAGCCCATTCCAGTTTTTTCCTGCCTCAGTAACCAGTAGTTAATAAATTCTTTGACTTGAATAGCCCAGAAGGGAAGTCACAGAGCTCTCCATATCTTTGATACTAAAGTTTATAATCATTGCAACCTGCAGGTGAAAGCCTTTTTGATGTCATTTCCTTTTAATTAAAAAGACTGAGAAAGAAATTAATTTTAAAGCTCCCATAGAAACTGAGTAGCTAAGGCTAGATTTGAACTCTGGCTTTCTATTGATATATACACCAAGTATCTGGGGAATTTAGTAAGGCCGAGACTGGGCAAGCTCTTGCAGACTAGGCTAGGATTTTGGATAATGACCACTAGTGAATTCTGAGACTGTGGAGAAGTTACCATCCAATTCATCCTGTGGCTGTATGCAGTTAGACCAAGATAAAGAAAAGATTGGCAATAGATTAACCTTGACCCCCACCACAGTACAATATGCCAGTCCAGCCCAACATTTTATGGTAGAGCTGAGCTTCATGGCTAGAGGCTACCAAACAGGGGTTGCTGGTGAATGAAGATGCTGAGCAATAACCGACAAAATGGATGACAGTTGGGTATGGGACCAAGGAAAAAGGGAAAGTCAAAGTTGGTATCTAAATGTTGTAGTTGGAAGAACTGAGAGTGGATGGTGCTTAGCCTGCTCCGCAAAAGAAACAGGGAGAAGAAGTAGGTATTTTTTAAAGGATGTGGTGTGTCTACACTTGGACAAGCTGAGAGGTTGCTGCCATACAGAATAATGACACTCCTATGGATTTGAGAGGGTTTTCAAAGGAGTCACCATTTGCGCTGGGAATCCCTCTCTGACGGGCTTTGACTGCGTCTAAGCCTTGTATTCTTAAGTGAGTTGCATAGGCATGGTACCTATCTGAGAGTAACAATATTAATTTCAAATTCTGCATCAATATAAGAAATTCATCACAAAGAAAACCTTAAATCTGTATCAATCCATAAATTCTGTACCAATGTAAAAATATAACTTCAATTTGCATCAATTATAAAGATTTCTACCAGTATAAGATTGTGGCTATATAATGTGTCATTTAAGAATAACTTTAGTGATCCATCTCATTTATTTCCTCCTAGTTCAAAATTATGAGCATTTCCAAATTATCCCTTAAAATGACAAAAATCTATAATTTATAAAATAACCATAACTAGATACTCAAACCCAAGGGATTGGGATGATGACTCTCCACAACTTCCTCCTGCTAAATAGGGGTGATGAAATATTTTTAAGTGGGTAGGGAGGGGTAGGTAGTTAGAAAAAATGGTTATACTTAAAGCTGGCTTTAGCACCTGTTATCCAGTCTCTGTATGCTTAGACAGCTCAGGGTTGGACTGAAGTTCTGACTGAATCTGTCTGAAAGGCTGGATGAACTGAGTCCATTAGGAATCAGTATCAATTCCTGAAGCTGTTCTGGGAGCAAGTCTCTGGACAGTATCAGAAAGTAGGAGGCTGGAACAGCCTGTCACTTCAGTGTCCCCACGGATGCATCTTGCCCGAGCTTCAAATTCTGCAACATATGAATCTTGCAATCAAAAATTTAATACTATTAAGATATTCATATGGATTGTGCAAGATGTACATATCAGTTAGAGATAAATTTTTGTTCCTTATTTGAGCAGATGAAAGACAACTATCCTTTTATGAGTTAATTTGATCAATAACCAATTGTAATAAATTGTTACTTATGCCATGTGAAGGATAGCACAATGAATCTTAAGGATTCCGTAACCAATAAGATTGATCGTCAATTTTAGCTGAAGTTTTAGCTAGAGACATTTTTATGTCTAAGCCAGTTATAGGGCTATTTCCCATATGGAGGATTCAGCAAACTAAGTTACCTGTCCTGTTTGATTTTTTTCAATTGTTTTTTCTGTATCCAAGATCTTCAGAGGGTCTTCCCCTGTCAAATCTGATCCATATCATTCTCAAAGGGATCCAAAGCCTTTTCTCCTGTTCTGTCAACACATATACAGAGTCTCTCTCCCAAAATAGCATATCCTTAGTCCAATAACTAGAAATCATTAAGGGTATGTATTAGATCGATTTAATAGCTTGACCCCTCTCCTATAGGAATTTTCATATAACCACATGCATTTTGATAATGAAAACAACTTAAAGCAATTAAAACAATCTAAACAAATATAATTATCTGTTGAGATAGTGCGCCTCCACTATCTCCTGCCCCGACCTACATGGGACCAAGGCCTAAGCTATTTAGTCATCATTCTGTCTGCTATCATAGAGCCAAGCAAAGGCAGAAAGAATACAACACTGGAGCGCTCACATGGTGCACTGGCCAGGTGGCCAGCAGACCATCTCCAAGAAGATTCCAGTCAAGTGTGTGGTGATTGAAATGATTTTGAGTTTAAGGACTATCTCAGTCACTGTTACTGCTGTGAAGAGGTATCATGACCAAGGCAACTTCTAACACATTAAACTGGAGACTTGCTTGCAATTTCAGAGGTTTATTTTATGATCATTGTGGTAGGAATTGGACAGGCATTATGCTGGGGCAGTAGCTATGAGGTACATCCTGATCTTCAGGCAGACTGAGATTTGCTAGGCTGGCGTGGTCTCCTGAAACCTCAAATCTCACCCCAGTCACCCATTTCCTCTCACGAGGCCATACTGCAGTTAGAGAACTTAGAAGCAGACACTGTGATCCGTGCATGGCTCCTCAAATCAGTATATTGCCATCAGCCATCAGCCGTGTGATGTTGTTAAGAAGTATTTTCCTTAGGAGGTGACTAAGTCATGAATGTAGAGTCGTCACTGAAGGGGCTTAATGGGTTTATCCATGGTCTCGCAGGAACTAGCCAGTCTCTTTCCATTGCTTCTGCTTTATGATGATTTCCAGCCACTCTCTTCTGGAGGACCCAATAGCAAGGTGCTATCTTGGAAACAAAGGTGCTGCCCTCGCCAGACTTTGAACCTGCTGGTGCCTTCATCTTGGATTTTTTTTTCCAACCTTCTGAGGTACAAGAGATAAATGTCTCTTGTTTATAAACTATCCATCCTATGGTATTTAGCTACAATAGCATCGAGAGGTGAACCACCAGGTACCACTTGTTTGGGAATTGTGGGAAGAAAAGAAAGATTCCCAACAGCCAAAGCAGTCATAGGCAGCCTTGAGCCAATTGTTTTCTATTTAGGTATTTCTTTAGGGAGCCTCATAACACCATCCCAAATACATGGTCTAGAGCTAGCTTGGATGTCTATTTGCTATAACATGTACTGAGAGAAGAGATATATATATTACAACCAGAGGTGGCAGTAGCACTGGAGAAAACTATCACCATACATCAAAGACAAAGAAGATAGGGAGGTGGGAAAAGGTTTTGCTGCTGTGCTTGATGTCCAGACTTTGAGTCTCAGGCTCCATGTGACTAAAGGAGAGGATTGACCCTTGGAAGTTGTCCTGTTAAATCCATGTGCACTCCTCTTTCCTATAAGATGTGAATCAATAATTATAATTTAAAATTTTAAGATGAAAAAGAAACCCATTCATATGTATAGAGAATAACCTACTTCAATCTGGACTCATGGGATTTCTTTAGGCCAGGGTAGGGTATAGGAACCCAACAGTTACATTTATCTACTTCATATCTGGATAGACAAGGTGAATTTCCTGGGTCTCAGTAAGGCAGGGCTCTGGACTCAAGGCTCACTCTCCTCCTCTCTGGTTTTAGCATCCTTTTGACACTGAACCTGGTCCCTGCTGCCTCAAGGCTACAGAACACTTTGTCCCCATGTGCTCACTCCTCCTTCAGTCAGTGTTTCTGCAGCTTTTCCTCCAGTCTTGTGCTAAATCTTTTCCTTCCTTTGTGATTTAATATAGCAGTCCTTCATGGGAACTTTTCCACTTAATAGCAATTTCTACCCCCACCAGCTTCTTAAAGCACATTCTTCTGGTCCCATAGTTAATTACACACTGGTCTGAATGCTTGGGTAGATTATGAATGCTTCTGGGTGGAAATATCCCTTCTGTGCATTTGTTCTCCCAAGAGGACTTACTGCATCCTTCCTTCCTTTTGCTCCTCATTTCTTCCTTTTTCCATTTTGGATGGATTTGAATTATGAAGCTCTGAGTGACTAAAGCGACATCTCTCTTTGCTTCTATCTTTGTATAGTTCTTCCTCAACTTCCCATGTAGGCCCGTAGAACAGAAGTAAAATGCACATCAGCAATATAACAAGGAAGTGAGGAGGAAACGTGCCTGTATTGTAATGAACTGACGATGGAGGACAAAGACTGATCTGAAGGGATTTCCTTTACACAGAAGCCTGAGCTGGAGCTAAGACACATCCTAGAAGTAGGCACTCTTGGGCAGAAAGGCTTTTTCTTGCAGAGAGCAAATTTCATTGACTCCTCCTTAGGATACAATGGGCAGGCAAAGGCAGGTGGATCCCTGCTGCTTGGTGGCCTACTTACAAACTCCAGTCAGTTTGAGATCCTGTCTCAAAGTAGTTGATGAATAACAGCTAAGGAGGTCCTTAGAACCTCACATGCATAGACACATATGGTACACACACAGCCACAGGCACCCACCCATCACACATGGAAAGAAATAGGAGCCATTGATAAAGGGCTGTTATAAAGCAAAGACAGGCCGAAGGCTCTACAGGGAACATCTCACATCTGACAGCTTTGGATAACGCACACCCAGACTGATGTAACAATTCCAGGTCTGTAACTTTGGGTCCCAACAAGTTTGTTGTGTACAGTAAACAGGTATGAGTCACAGCAAGGGGCTCTTTGTAACATCCAGTCCAATTAATTTGCAAGCATGCTTCTTGAGTCTTTCATTGAATGAGTTTGAGATCTTTAGAATGTACCTAGATTATATCCATAGTCTCATGTCCTTTGATTTCTGGATTTAAGAGCTGCTACATTGCACAGGCAACATGTACATGTACCCTATAGACACCTCCAATTGCTAGGCACTGGTGCAAATTATTATGTGTCCCAACAAAAGCAATCCTATAGGTGACAAGCCTTTGGGGGGTTTAAGGACCCTTTCACAGGGATCTCCTAAGACCACTGGAAAATGCAGATATTTACATTATAGTTTATAACATTATAAAAATTACAGTTATGAAATAGCAATGAAAATAATTTTATAGCTGGAGGTCACCACAACATGAGGAAGTGTATTAAAGGGTCACAACATTAGGGATGTTAGAGGTGAATTGCCAAAGCAATCATGAATTTAAAATCTTGGTTCCAATTTAGAGACAAAGTAGTTATCTAAGTCTTCAAAAGGCAAGAAAGTTGTGTTAAATTGTTAGTCTCTATTTAAACGGTAATTGTCTCATTAAAATACTCCACTAGGGTTGGGTAGCTTAGCTCAGGTTGTTGAGTGCTTGCCTTGGAAACAGGAGAACTCAACTTTTGACTGCTTGAGCTCTTGGGAAGAAGCAGGGTCTGGTGGCATGTCCATGGTATCTCAGGGCTTGGGTTGCAGAATCAGGAGGATTTGGAGGGACTTGATGGCCAGTTGGGCCATTGGCCAGTTCCAGATCAGTGAGTGACTATCTCCAAAAGGGGTGGACAGGACCTGAGGAATATGACTTGAGCTTGTCCTCTGGTCTCCAACTGCACACAGATTCACATGTGTACACACACATACACACCCAAATGCACCCACACGAGGCACATACACACATTCTCTCCCACACGCATGGTAATTCAATGAATAAATTCCTAAGTATGAAAGTTTTCCTTTCTTTTTAAGACTAACAATAGACTATATCATACTACTTTTAATTCAAAGATAAAGTATCTAAGGTAAGAAAGACATGTTAATATCATAAAAATTATTTCAGTGCTATGTTGTCTCATTAAAATCCCCCTCCATGAATGCTCACCGTGTCATGATTCAGCCTTGCCATAGTCACCCTCCTCCCAACCCCCCTACAATACATACACATTAGGGAGGGGGGGGCATCATGGCAAAGGCCACAAGCAGGGGATCCCCTCAACAGAGACACAAAGCCACACCAGAGCTCCTAGGATTTCAGTCCTTTCTCTTTATAGATTTTGGAACACAATGAAATGATGCCATTTTGAAAAGCCTTGGAATGAGGATCCTTCTAGAAGTAGGCTGTACCATCACTGAGGCTCCAATCTCAAATCCTTTGGTAGGATGTCCCCTTATATTAAATAACCCAGCAACACTTTCTTTGCATAACTACAAAGAAAACACCTAAAACAAAATGGTATTCGCAAAAGCATTCTTCTGCCCTTCCATCAAATGTCTCTTCACACGTGTATGAGTTTGAGCCTTCGCGCGGAGGTAAGCCGACCACTTCCGGGAGTTGGTTCTCTCCTTCCCGTCTCATCGTTTTCAGTGGTTCTTTCTTTTCCTGGCCATGCCTCACCTACCTTCTACCATACAGTGCTGAGACACAGGGTCTTAGGGAGCGTCCTCTCCTCTCTGCCTCCAGACAGCCAGGCGTGCGTGCGGGTTCTCCATCCTCTAATCTGCCCACCAACTGAGCAACCCATGACAGGAATTTCTTCCTACCTCCAAGTTCACGTGCTTCTTCAGTAGTTGAGTAGGGGAGAAAGGAGCCGGCACACACAGCATTTCGCATTCTCTGGATGGCACCACACAGTAATTCTGCTGTCTGAAAACTCTGTAATGTCAATAATTGATGCACTTGAGAAGTGGTAATTAAATTAGTTAATTATGCTGGTAAAATTACATGCAATTATGTGACTGCAGGGTATGTTTAGTAAATTAGGCTTTCCCATACTCGCTACATATTGTGGTGCCAATTTTGTTCCTTGATGATTACGTGGCTTTTGATACTTCTTAATTGATTTAATACCTGGATCTTCATTAGCCCTTGATTGCTATGCTATGTATGTCTGACATTTTTTTTTCCTCTCTGATATTTTACTGAGATCGTACATCAGGGAAAATATACGTATATATTTGTGGATGATGCATAGATATATGTGAGTTGACACACACTCATTTTTTTGTGGTTGTTTCAGATTAAAAAAAAAAAAGAAAAAAAAACCCACCTCTCCCACTGCTGCCCTCCTCCCATTTAATTGTAATTGTTGAGTAATTCTGAGTGTTGACTCAAATAGAATCCAAGGTTGTAAATCTTTTTGGACTCTCTAAAAGAGAAAAAAAATGGTATGTTTATTTTACTTCTGAAATAGCAGTATGAACAGTACCAGGCAGTAACAGAAAGAAAGCTCACTTTGATATTTTAGGAGCACATTATCCTTTTGCTTCTGGAAAAGAAAAAGGCTGTAATCTTCAAGTAAGACCCTTATCAATGGGGGAGTTAACTAAAAGGTTATAAATAATAGAAAAAGGAACGCTAACATTTGATCCGAAGAGGATTTTTAGTCTGATAAAGACTTCCCGCGTGCATCTGTAGGTTTCCATGGAGGAAAGACTGGTGGAGAAACCATTGGTGCTGTGGGTGGAGGTTGTGGGTGGAACGTCTCCGTTCAAGATCTTTGAGTGGCTGAGAGCTGGAAGGACGCCTGGGAACGTCTTGATCTACTGGCTTCCTGCACCCGATAAGGAATGGTGATCCCGATGCATGCCTTGCACCGGAAAGCACTGACCAAGTTAGGTACTGGATTCAGAACGTTTGTGTTCCTGGCTGCTGCTGTTCTTGCCCTCTTTCTCTCTCAGAACCTCACCCTAAACTTTTCTATGGCCCTTTGCACCCTGGTACAAGGCATGTTTTCAAAAGCGGGCCCTTAGGCGGAGTGTCAGCAAGTGGCTTGGCTTGCTCGGGAGAGTGCACCACAGCACAGTTGTGGCCTCTGCAGGACAAACCTTAGGGACCTAGTCTTCTGTGTTCCTTGACAAGCTGGTGCAGTACTCAGCATCCGCCTTCTCTGCCATGTTTAATCCCCTCCTTACTGTGAACATCGAGGCGTGCTGGTGCGGAGGGATTTTTCTAGAGGAGAGCATCATCTGAGCAGATTTGGAGGGGCAGGGCAAGGCTGGTCAGGATTCAGAGCTTTGTCCTTCTTCTAGCCTGGAAGATGGACAGACAGACTCCCCCCAACCATTCAGTGCAACACTTCTTCTGCTGCTATGATACCACGAATAGTCACAAACTGCATCTTTGGAATGGGTTTACCTCAGCTTGTCCACCATTCCTTGCATGTGAAACAAAGCTTTGCCTTTTGTCTGTTGAGTAAAGAGAAGGCATGCCGGAAGTAAATAATAATTCTCACCCTTTATTTCAGCAGTAGTGAACACTTTCCTGATGCTTCCCATTTTGATTTCTGTTGCTTTAAAAAAAAATTTGCTCTGAGATGACAAACAATCATCAAATAACCCTTCCCCATTTATAGTCTCTTTTTAAATGCAACCTATGAAAGTTTTTCTAATATTGAAATAGCAAACAGCTCTGAGATTCATCTGACCTGGGAAGGAAGGTCTGTGGCATATGATCCTAGTGTCATATGAATTTGCATCCAGCACAAATCCTGTCTTTGAGCATTCTGTCTTTCAAAAATGTTATCATAAAAGAATAGCTCCAGCTATAGAAAACGGGTTTCTCAAAAAAAAAAAAAAAAAAGTAAAAAGTAAAAATAGCATGTCCATATGGTTGAGCCAAACCACTCTTGGGTATATACACCTGAAGAAATCAAAGTCACCCCATACACCAGAGACATTTGCAAACAAAGCAACTGCTTCCCCTGGCACTGTTCAGTAGTCAGTCATAGAGTCAGACTAAGGCTCTCCTGTAGATAAGTGATAAAAAGTGACAGATTTATACATTGGAGTTGTAGGTAGCCATAAAGGAGAATAAAATCATACCTTTTGTGGAAAATGCATGGCTCCTGGAGAGAATTGTGTTAAGCAAAATGGAAAACAAATATCCTGCTTCTGTCATCTGTGCAATGTTGACATTAAAAAAGTATGTGTGAGAAACGGTTAGCGAAGAGGAATGGATTAGGGGAGGGAGATAATGAAGTTAAAATGATCAAAGAACACTACAGATGTATGTGTGTGTGTGTGTGTGTGTGTGAGAGAGAGAGAGAGAGAGAGAGAGTCAAAATTAAACCCACTCTTTTGTACATATAACCTTTTTTGGAAAATGCATTTTATTAGTCTATATTAGCATTATAGACTAATAAAAGCGGAGTAGCAGAGAAAACTCCCTTTGCGGTCTCCTGAGAAGTATTGCACATGTCTGTCACTTGGCGGTCCCTCATGCTGCTGGTGCACATCTCAGGTCTGTCTACTTTGCTTATGTGCAGGAGGTCACACGTCCCCTAGTGGGCAGATACTAAGTTCCTGATGATGATGCCTCTGGGCTGATTTGTGCTTCAGTCAGTAACCTTTCACTGGGTGCCTGGCATTGGGTAGATGAGTGCCTTATAGTTGTTCAACGAGTGAACACTGGACATTCTGAAAAGCCAAATGTCTCACAGTCAGGCGCTGTCTGAACTCTCCTGCCCAGGTTCTCTTGGTGGTGTGCCTGCGTCCTTCACAATTCTCCCAAGTGTGTGTGCTGCACGTAGTGATTCCCACATCTTCTAGATAGCTGAGTTCATTTTACTCTTTCAAAGCTAATCACATAAAATATAAACTAAAAATCCTCTTGGTCCTTTAGGTGAAGAATTTTTGTCCTAATTTCTTCCCGTAGGCTTTTATGCCACTGGATCTGCATGCTGCGGACATCTTGGTAAAGCATATTCCAGGTTTAGATAAAAAAAAAAAATACTCCGTCAAAGCACTTACTTCATTTGGAATTCCTTTTTGTGTGTGTCTTATCACTTACTTGGATGGATTTTAACATTTCCCATTTTAATTAGCATGGACAGGACTAAACAAGAGAAGGTTCTATAAGTCTTACAGTAGTGTAAGGACTGAAGAAAGGAGGGGGACTCACCTTCTTAAAAGGGGAGCTGTGGGAAGGAGAGGCCTCGCTAACAGCGTATTGATGGAAAGCCCAGTTTCCCATCGCCCCTGCCAAGACGCTGGCAATAACACCACCTGTCTGTTTGGCAGCTACAGGTGTCTACACATGGTTCACAGTTTTTTATTTTTTTGTTTTTTTGATTTTATTTTTTTGTTTTTTTTAATTTTTTTCTCCTGACTTTGGGATTTAGATTAGAGACACAACTAACTAAATCAACAGGTGAATCAAAATGTCATACAGCAAGGAAGGAAAAAAAAATCACTCTCCGCAATGCTCTGCAAAGATGAAAGCAATCCAGAGCTGTCTTTGGGCATCTGTATGAGTTTTGTAAGGGCTTCTTGTCTAAAGCCTTTTCTTGGCCCCTGGGCTTTGGCAAAGCCAGTCAACTCTCCTACAAGCTGGCACGATGCCACGGTAACAGATGGCCAGGAGCGTAGGCAGCAAGGAAAGCACGTAGGAACGTCTGGAGCGAGTGCTGAGGGTGAGCGCTGCAGACACAGCCTAGAGTCTGTCTGTCCTCCTGTTTCTGCTTCACAGCTAAGCAAGCTAGGGACAGGAGAGGCTGTAAGATACACCTTGGCTATGACCTACTCCAGACAGAAAGGCTAGTAGTGCTACCTGACTGGTATATATATATATATATATATATATATATATATATATATATATATATATATATATATATATTTATATATATATATAAGTTTTTATTCAACTTTGATATTGAAGAGAGGATACAAGGACAGATGTTCTGAAGGAAACCACTGGCTGCTCTGCATCCTTGCCTGATCTGATTCATTCCATTCATTTTAGCTGAAATCTTCTCTTCAGATTGTATCTCCCTTCCCCTAACTTTTGATGAAGATAAAGGCTGTGTTGATGGTGGAGGTGGTAGAGGTCCTAATCAACTTGATAAACATTCACTATGCAGATGTTTTTTAATTTCACTAGCAACTAGGGCTGAACAATTAATTTCTTTAAAAAAAAAATCCTTGTAGCTAATAAAGTTTAGAATTGAGAGGCAAACCCCTAGCAGTCTGGATATAGAAAGAACCTTACCAAAGATTCTTTATATTTTGGGAATATATACAAATCCATCTTTCAAAGGGTCTCTGGAAATATCTTGATTGTCCTTAACTTACAACCTAATAAATAGAAGTTTTTATTTAATTAAAATTTAATTCAGCTAAAAGTTTAGTACATTTAGTTTTATATATTTTTTTGGCTATTTAATTTTTAGGAAAAGGTTTTATTTTGCTTTTTTTTCCCTGAGAAATCAATTTCCACTTAATGAAGACCAAAGTAAATACATTTGTGAGGAAACACCGCGCTGATACTTGATCTCTGGGTAGAGTAGGCTACCACAAGGGAAACATTTCTTAGTTATTTCAAGGAGCTGATAGCCTAGCTTTAATCACAGGCCATTCCAATCATCTGTGGACTTTTCTGAGATTTTGTATCTGTAAATCTATATATTTACATTAATAAACATGAGCCAGCTATTGATATATTACAAATAACCACAGAAGGTCAGGGCAGCCCGGGCATTGGCTGCTAGAGACCACATAAGCCGACACGGATGAGGTGAGGCCAGCTTGGGTAAGCACTTGTCTTAGCAAAAACAGAAGCAGAAAAGAAAAGGCCCAGTCCCTCAAGCTTCTCCTCAAGTCTGTGACCACGGCATTCTTAGAACATCCTGTTCTGCTGGCCAGATGGAGTTCCTTGTGTAGACTCAAAGGGACAGAGACTCTTTGGGTCTCCTCTCCCATTTTCTCCTCTCCTCTACTCCCTCCCTCCCTCCCTCTTTCCCTCCCTCCTTCCCTCTCTCCCTTCTACCCACCTTTCTGTTCACCACAGAGTAAAGATTAACAATAATGGAGCAGCAAAGCCCTGGGGCCATGCGTACCAATGATTCTGTATAGATGTCTTATACCTCTCTTGTTTTATGTAAGCCAATACTCAGATGGCGATGCCTCTCAGGTTTTGCATCTTCTCAAAGTCTATTGTCGATAACGTTGAAAACATAGTGTTACAACTTGAGCGTGCGGTACACCCAAGAGGCACCCACGCTTCCCAGCTTGTGGTGCTACTGTAGGACATGGCAGAACATGGCAGACTTAGGAACTGGTCCAGCTGAAGGAAGTATCTTGGTGGGGACAGGACTTGGAATTTATAGTTCATTCGCATCCCATCTCTGCTTCGTAATCTACCTTGATGGGACCCAGGGGCCTCACTTTCCCATCACACCAGAACGCCTTCCACATACCTTTTCTGCCGTGAGGGACTCTGTCCTACAGCCATGAGCCAGAATTAACTTTCCACTATAAGTCAGACATTTGGCCACAGTGAAGAGATGAATACTCAATACAGATGGCCTTCTTCTCCTTCAGGCGCATCTGATAAAGTTCTTTCCAGGGGCAAATTCTCATTACAAAACCTGCTTCATGTTCAACACAAGGCCTTTGGCCTCCAGCCCTCTAGTACTTGAATGCTGTATGTCCTATCAGCTATGAACAAAACACCAAGTATAACTTCCTCACAGAATCTGGCCTGAACTTGTCTTCCCATTTTGGGCAGAGACATGCGTACAGTCATCATTCCTGTAAACAATAGCCTCTTCTACAACCATAGCATTTCACCATTAAGTTTTATGATCATGGTTATACCCACTACCATTTGGATTCAAATTTTCCTTTATTAAGAATCGGTTATGAAATAAATAGTGGAGACAGGAAAAGAAAGAAAAAAGGGAGGGGGAGGATGGGTAGATGGAGAGACAGAGACTGAGAAAGAACATTCCTGTGACATGATCTATGTGTATGCATGATTGAGTAGAACATATTTATTTCAAAATTAAGCCTACTATATACATTTTATTTATTTGTATATGGTGTGTGTGTGTGTGTGTGTGTGTGTGTGTGTGAATGTGGAGGCTGGAGGTTGACTTCAGGTGTCTTTTGTCTATTGCTTTCTACTTTGCAGTAAGCAAGGTCTCTTACTGGACCCAGAGTTTGCTCACCAACTGGCTAATTGTCTCGCCAGTGAACTCCAAGCAGTCACCTCTCTCCCCCACAATACGGTTGTAGACATGCACAACCCTACTTAGCTTTTCATACGGATGCTGGGCTCAGAGCCTACAAGGAACAGACACTGGATTCAGCCCTCCTCTCTGCCTTAAGATGTCTACTTTGATAATAACAGTGGTGTCAAAAACACCCTACATCCATCAGTTGTACAAATCATCAATGTGTGTTTCTGTCACATTTAAGAACAAATATTCCCCCAATCAGAACGTAATTTTTACCCAATGCTTTTTTAAGAATCTTGCGGTCCCATGAGAAAGGGACCAGTTAGTTTCCCTCACACCCTCTTCGCCCTGCTGTTCAGCTATCAGAACTGACTGACTACAACATTTGGAAGTGTCCCAGTCCTCAATCTGTTTCTTGCTCTGTATTCTATTATACATCAATAGTCTCAATCTTTCCCTGTGTTTGGCTCTCAGAGATTGCACCTCAACAAGTTGGAAAAACTTTCCCATTTATTTTAGTGAATTTACTCATAATTTTACCTTGACCAAGAACCAACAGTAGCAGCAACTGAAACTATCAGCTGTTTTTCAAGGTGGGTGTATAATAGCATTCTAGTGGCGGGCTGTTATTTTACATGTATGCCCTAAGGGCAGGCAGCATTCACCCACCTGACTGGGTTTGTGCATGCACAAGAAAGGGTGGACATCCATGCATAGTCTCTACTATTTAAAGAAGCCAAAGTAGAACTCACACTGAACTCATTTGAATTTTACTCCTTGCATCTAAATATTCCACCCTCCTCAAGCTGCTTTGCAAATGTCTTATGTGCGACCTCACCTTTAAGAGCAGCCTCACCTTTAAGAGCAGCCTCACCTTTAAGAGTGACTTCACCTTTAAGAGCTGCTCCGGACTAAACCACACAGATCTGGCTCTAAACTTGGGCTCCCAGGACTGTGGAGTCAGCTGCCAGGCAGGTTGCAGTTGTTTTTGTGGCACCTGTAGATCCTGAGATTGTGGTTAGTTTCATCAGAAGTATGTGTCACACATTTTCAGTCGCTCAGGGAGCATAGGAGCCTTCTGATTATACTTGATGAGCCCTACCCGGAGACTAAGACGGGCAGAATGGACGGGCAGAATGGCTAAGCCATGCTGCAGTCACGCTCCCTTTACATACCTGCTGCCTTTCCTTCCCGAGCACCACCTAAACAAAGCATGATGGCCTCTCACTACCTTGTGTTGACCTTACAAGAGAGGCAAAACCACCCAGACTCTCTTCCTAATGCCAAACACAAAGCCTGCTATATAAAATAAATCCATCGACTAAGCCACTAAATACGAAGGTGAAGGGTACTCCTGTGAGGGGAGCACTTTTAAAATAAATGGTTGCTTCAAAATGCCAGGGCTATGGGAAGACCCATCTCCCTTTCATTTCTCTCAGTATTTTAAAATCCACCCCTCCCCCCATACCATTTTCATGTATTCAGATGCTGTGGGAAGCATGGTGCATCCAAAGGAACCAATGATAAGAAAACTAAAATGGACCGCAGCTTCCAGCCCATTAACCAAACCTATAATTTTCATTAAGGCAAGTATGACAATGAGAAAAAAATGAGTCTATATCAAGAGAATATTTTGAAGCTATAGTGAGCGAGTGTTCTTCCAGGGCACAGCAGAGATGCTTCTGAAACACAGAGAAGTTTGAAGACCTCCCCCCTCCCCATTGAGAAGATGTAGCCTGTATACATAGATAAAACAGGGGAGTAGTTCTTGGCAATGACTACAACCACCGGGCTCACAGATTCTCCCACACTGAGTGCACTCTGGAGCTGTCCCATGTGTTTGTGCCACATGTCATCAGAAGAGCACTTTCTGTATCCCCAAGTTCTAATCGGTTGGAGGGCTGAACTGTGAATGAATGTCTCTTTCGTGGGTAAAGCTACACCCAGAAGCCAAAATCTATAGCAGTTAAATATGCACCAATTCTCAGAAAAAGAGCAGTCACTGGCAAGGACAGCTGGATGAATGCAGGGAAGCAGAAACACAACAAAACAAAATGGAAAACAAAACCAAAGAAAGCCCAACCCTCCCTCTGAGAACCTCCTTCTCTATCATCTGCTTGCTGCCTAGCCCTTCACGGATGCTGCTCTTCGCCCTGTGAACAGATGTGCACACCCACGCTCTTCCTAGCGCCCCAAACTAGAACAAATCTCTCCTTCACTTCCCTTCTTTAGCAAAAATATCATCTCTCTATCTCTTTTCCTTTCTTCATTTTCTCTCTCTCTCTCAAGCACAGTTCTGAAAAATTATGCATCTGTAAATCGCTGTATTTCAGATTTCAGGAGAGTGACTTCCGGGATGATTTGCACTTTAACCACGAATGGTGACAGCCAAGTGGCCCATGTCCCCAGTTAACCATGTTAACGTGGAACTTTGAGAGCTTCTAAAACCACAAGTCGTTAAAGCCCTGAAACAAGACCAAAACAAAACAAATACAAAGATGTCTCCATCACTCAACACACAGATTTAAACCCTGCCTGACTTACTCATCCTCAGCCATTCTTCTGTGGGGATTAGGGCAAGGAGTGGAAGGTCCTTGTCCTGTTGCCTGTGTCCCATGGAGTCTGTACCTTGATAAGCATTGTGTCTCAGATATTCAGTGGCTTCCAAGCAAAATACACACTTCTTTTTTTCATGAACTCAATGAGCAGGTACCAGGACTTGTGTTGTCTTGTAAAGGGTGCAGAATAAATTAGTACACATTCCCTCTTCAAAGAGTTTGTGATGTAAAAAGAGAAACTGACAGAAGCATATACATTTATAAAAATTCTATATTTTTGTCATAGCTAGGGTTTGCTGTGAATATACACTGTGACCAAGGCAACTCTTATAAAGGTCAACATTTAATTGGGGTTAGCTTACAGGTTCAGAGGTTCAGGCCATTATCATCAAGGCAGGAAGCATGGCAGCATCTAGGCAGGCATGGCTCTGGAGGAGCTGAGAGTTCTGTATCTTGTTCCAAAGCCAAACAGGAGAAGACTACTGTCTTTCAGTCAGCTAGGAGGAGGGTCTCTAAACCCACTCTCACAGAGACATATTTCCTCCTACAAGGCCACACCTCTTAATAGTTCCTGGGCCAAGCATATTCAACCCACTACAATTTACATGTGTAACTAAGCCATAGACTATGAATATGAAGACTACAGTGGATTTCATAAGTCACCCAGCATTGTTGTGGAGGTATATATATGTCCCTTTTGTCACTGTTCCAACAAACTGCCTGACAAAAAGCTTAGAAAGGAAGGAGGGAAGGAGGGAAGGAAGTAGAGAAGGAAGGAGGGAAGGAGGGGGAAGGAAAGAAGGATGAAAGGAGGAGAGGAAGGAAGGAGGGAAGAATGGTAACAAGGAAGGAAAATAGGAAGGAAGGGAGGTAGGAAGGAAGGGAGGTAGGAAGGGAGGGAACAATAGGAAAAAAGGAAGGAAAGTAGGAAGGAAGGAAAGTTGGTTTGGGTTTAGCTCATGGCTCCAGTGTGTTACAGCAGCCTAGTATCTTGGCATCTTTACAGATCAGCAACTTTTCGCATTTTAAGACAGACCATGTTTTCCACCTTTCTGAAATTCCTTCCTCAGTTTTCTGTTCTGATGTTGTCTTTATAGCCCACCTCCATTCGTGTTCTTTTCCTTGACTGACCTCAACCAGCTTCCCTTGAGTTTCTACCATGTCCTCAGGTCTTCCAACTAAGAAATAATTGTCAACAGTTCAGACTCCATCTTAAACTTCTCATCTTCCCTTGCCAATTCTACTACAACCCAAGAATGTTTTGTGTGTCCTTGTGAAAGAGAAATTCAGGTGGGTTTGAAATCATTTTCTTTTGGGTTAGTTCTGTTCCTTGCATGCAACCCAACAGGTCAGAGTGTATTCTCTAGAAGCCTTTACTGCTTGTATAACCGTGGGGAAGGAGGACCGTTGAGTGTCTTGGAAGTTTCTGGTACTTCCTGAGACGTTTGAGTTGTTTACTTCCCAGTCTTAGTGAGCTTCTCTCTAGACTGGAATGTTACAACTCAGAAGAAGTTGCTGCACAACATTCACTGAAACAATGAAACTCTTTAGACTTTAGTACATCCCACTTCTGGAACCATAGTCAACAACTATACGGTCAAATAACTTCCTTCTGGCAGATGTTTGAAGAACTTACACATTTTCTGAGAAACAAACCATAACAGAGGGGGAGAGAGCCCTAGATTTGGAAACAGAAGACTTAAAATTAAATCCAGCCTTTATAACCTTGTGTCTCCTAGTTGTCATAAGGCCTTCTTTTGATCCGTTTCTGCTCTGTAAACGTTAGCAGCAATACTTTTCTCAAAGGACCATTGTGAGGTTATAGAGAATGATTGCACAGTTCTTTGTAAAGTATAAAGTAATATACTCAGATTTAATCTTCACCAAAGAATGCATTCCCCGGATAGTTCTCATTGTGAAAAAGACTTGTAAGGTCCAGTAGGGTATGTGCAGGTAGGAACCTATCAGCAAACCCTCTGCAGAAAGTTTGAAAGCTTTTGGTTGAATCACATAGAAGCCCAAGGGAATGAATAGCTTAGGGGCCCATGTTAGGGCAATTGCTGGAAACTGACTATCGTCTAAACTAACCACAGTAGTACCTCCTTGTTATAGTTCCCTGAGAACTTGAACATCCAAAGGCATTGGGTTCTATCGACATTGCACTAGGAAGTCCTTTGCTCATGACACTGGGGTGAAGGCAAAGGCTATATTAATCTCTATGAAGGTGGTGCCTTCATTATTAGCATTCTTGCCCAGCGAATACCCCAATGAATGGACGTGAGGGATGAAGGGGCTTTCCATTTACTTTAAGAATATGAACATCCCCCAAATGAAAATACGTGTAAGGAACTGGATTTTTATCAATAGGCACATTATCAATGCCATGGTTTCTACTGACGGACTGAGACAATGAGGTAATACATTGCTTAACAAAAATAAATAAATAAATAAAGCCAATATCAAGACTGGTCTGATCGAACTATCTTCTGGAAGAAGGCCATCTCCTTTTGAAACCTACCATGCTTACATTTCAAATGGAATTATGAAAGAGAAATTGTTTTCATGCTATGTATCTGTCTGTCTGCCCCTTTCTATGAATGTGTGAGTATATGTAAGGAAAAAAACTCCATGACTTTGCTTTTAGTAAACCTATCTTTTATTTAACAAGACAGCTCAGCTAACCTTGAGTCTCTAAAGCAAAGGTGCACAGCCCCTTTAGATTCTGCATCATTTCCCTGATTCTGTGTTCAATTAAGTGTAGACACAGACTCCAGTCCTTATACAGTGTTTAATTGTACAGATTCCATAAAAAAAAAATCACTTAATCTAAAGACACCAAATACTCTCTTTTATTGCCACACTAAATACTTTTCCCAGCAAATGCTTTTGGGGTGCATTTTATTTATGGGTTTCCCCCCCACAATGTTGGATAGCTTTTGTCTTTTTTAGTGCTTTCTAGTTATAGTTGTAGGCTGATCATTTTCTGGTTGGTTTCACACTGAGCTGCTTTAGGACTAGTCAGGGTGGTAATCGCTTTTGACTGTTTGTACTTTATCGTCGTCTATCTCCCCCTCCACTCCACTCCCCCACCCCCCGCACCCCGGTCTTATGCTAACTCTTTCCCACCCCATCAGGAACTCTGCAGTATACTGTGCCACACTTTCACTCTGGGCCCCCGCTAACGCCTCCGTGTATATATCAAGTAAAAGATGTAAATGTTTCTTATTAAAACAAGGAAAGACAAAATCTAATCAACCCTATCAGCAAACGGGGAAAAAAAAAAGACCGAGAGCTGGAAATCCCCCTACCCCCGTAAGTGAAATTGTGAGAGAGATTATAAATCTGTGTTGGGAAACAAAACAAATTATAAAAGACCCCCTAAAGGAAAAGATTTCAACTGCTTAAAAAACAGCTTGCTTGGCATTCCGTTCTTACATTTAAAAGTGAAAGTAATACACTAGGGAAATCAGCAGTAGCAACCTACCAGATTTCTCAGCTAGAAGGAACCATGTGAGTTTGTTAGAAGGAACGTAAGAAAAGTTGGAGGACTATCTGTCACCTTGAACCCTGGTTACTATGCTCTGGACATAGCTAAGGGGTAGTTCTCATGGCTGAGCCTTCCAGGAGGTAAGAGTAAAGTTACCACAAAGCAGACCCTCCTGGGGGCAAAGTGTAACAACAAAAGGCTTGAGCAAGGGTCCCAAATATAAGACATTAACATGTCTAGATCATAAGCTACTAGTGTTTTTTTTTAACACAAAGTTGACTTATTTTTATGTACATGTGTGTACATGAGCTTACTTGTCTGCATTTGCACCGCGTGCGTGCAGGTACTCTGAGAGGTCAGAAGTGGCCTTGGATGCCCTGGGATCCCAGTTCCTGCTACAGGCACTGGGAACCAAACCCAGGTTCTCTGCCTGAGCAGAGCGCCCTTAACTGCAGAGCCTGCTCTCCAGCGGATCCTCCCTTGTTTAGATATGCTTCCTTCCGGTAGTGAACAGCGGAAGTGGGCGGCAGCAGTATTCTCCTGCAGGGTTCCCAAAGTTCATCAGCTTCCTTAAGGTGGTGTCGGAGAGGAGGAAGGTCTGCAGACAGGAAGTGATGTCACAGCTGGCCTTGCTGCTAGAAACAGGGATTCTGATTACATAGAGAGCTGCAGGTCATCAAAACCCAGTGTTAAACAATGATGCGCTCAGAGCCCAGACCCAAAGTCATCTGGTCACTCTTCTGAAATTCTTGAAAGCACAGGTGGGGAAGAGCAACTGTGTGTGTGTGTGTGTGTGTGTGTGTGTGTGTGTGTGTGTGTGTGTGTGTAGGTAGGTAAGGTGGGAGAAGGCATAGGATTCTCTGGTACTGGAGTGAGAGGGGATTGTGAGCCTCTCAGCAGAGGTGGCAGATCTTAAACTTCGGTCCTCTGTAAGAACAATATACATTCTTAGCAGCAGAGCCATTTCTCCAGCCTGCATTTTATTTCTTGATAAACTAATCTGTTATTGTTTGCTGTGAACTAACTCTTCAGAGCTATTTAGGTTCTGAAGTTCAGCGTCTGGCTGCTATCAGAGGCCTCTTCAAAGAAAACTTAAAGTACTTCCTTAATCGGTGCATGCACAGGTTAATGCTGCCCCGTGCACCTTGGCCTTTTGGGACTCTCAGTGGATAACTAATCAGTGAGTCTGTTGTTTCTAGGAAACACAGAGAGAAAACAATCACCTCTGTTCTCCTCTCTGCGCCAAAAGAGTGAGCAGTAATGAGCGAGCCCGGGAGGGCACCTGGGAACCGCAAGCCCCAACACACAGGTTAGCATTGCCTGGCTGACCTAACTCACAGGTGTGCCCGTTGCCGGGGTAACACTCAGGGCCTCGGGGTGCTTTCAGAAGGCCTGCAGCCGGGCTTGGAGAGGTGTGGGCACAGCCTGGGGCCATGGCAAAGGAAAGCGGAGGGAGTTAGTTGCAGGGCACCTGGCAGGGCAGCCAATGCTCATCCCTGTGGCAAGTGGAAGCATGCTGTGTTTGGCCCCGCGTGGCAGGCAGGGCTGCCTCAGCTGCCTCTGCTATGAGGAGCTTCTCTGATTACCTGTGTCCCCTTGGATGTAGACTGGAGAGTGAAATCTGTTCTGCACATCTACGAACTCACCATTTATTATTACATTTGTATTCCTATATGTTTGTGTTCCTGTTCATATTTATATTGTTTATATTTATAGCTGCACATTTATGCTTATTAACATTGTTTATATTTACAATGATATCCACATATATTGATAGCCTGACCTTGCAAAGTTATATTTGATATTCTCTCTTAATCTATGTATGTATGTGTGTGTATATATGTGTGTATGTGTATGTGTGTATATGCATGTGTGTGTATGTGTGTGTGTGTGTATGTGTGTGTCAGTGCCAGGGGACTATCTTGTATGTCAGTTCTTACCTTCTACCCTGTTTGAGACAAGGTGCCTTATATTTCAGCGCTGTGTACACCAGGTGAGCCAATACACAAGCTTCTAAAACTTCTCCTGTCTCTACCTCCCACCTCTAACTGGGAATGCAGGAATTGGTCACACAGCAGCCTCTGATCTCATTTGGGTGTTGGGGGTCTGTATATAAGACCTCAGGCTGGGTGGCAAGCCTCTACCCACTGAACCATCTTCCTCGTCCCAAGGTCATCATCTTAAAAATTCCTTAGACAAATGTATGGAGTGCATTTTTATATTCATGGAAGGTACCATAATTCTCAAAGCATAAGTATGGGTTCTGACGGAGCTGCCGATAGTTCGAAAGCACACAAGGTCTGGTCTCAGCTGGCAGCATTTCCTTCAGCCTTGTCAGAGACTCTGAAGTCTTGGTTTTCTCTGCAGTTTTATTTTACACAGACCGTGAGTCACCATGGTCTCTTGCACACGGCTTTTGTTTAGAGTCTGCCTTTCTTAAACAATGCATCGGAAGGATCTTGAATATCAAATCTTGGTCCCAGATAACATCAGAGGTACCAGGCTCTGCTTTACTCTAAAGCTACTACTGATTTGTCTTTTTTGAGTCATAATAGGTTTTGGTCAATTTCCTCACTTGTAGGGGTTCTGCCTTTCATTGTCCATGATCACGAGAGCCGGAGATATACACATAGCACAGGGCTACCATGTATAGCAGAATAGGTTGTGCATCATCATAGTCCCAGGCCAGAACTAAGATGGCTATACTGCTTAAACATCTGCAGCTTCCAGAGACTGTTAATGAGGTAGTTAGTTTCAGGGAAGGGTAAGTATTGAGAACTGGCCAGCCGTTTTCTGATCCAGGTCTTCTTCACACCCAAGTCTCTCTGGGCATATCCGTATGATCTGCATCTGTCTGGAGTGAAGAAAAGATGAACAAGAGGCCTTGAGGTTGAAGCAGAGGCAGCCAAGAGGTCTCCTCACCACCTGGAATGGGGAGGCATCGGGAGGGCATGCCAGCCAACCTTCCTAGCCTTGGGGCTATCATCCGGCTTTATGTGTTTGAGTCAATGTGAGGAAAGAAAGATTTATAGGTGCCCTTTCGACACCCATTTGCCAACTATTTATTGAACACCTACTCTCTCCTGAGCTCTTCAGTGAACTTGGAAACTAGGGCTGCAAACAGTTCGCCCTTCTCTGTCCTTTCCTGATGCCCGTCTTTTGAGCCACCGCTAGGTCTCACTCCACTCATCAGTGTAGGTATGCATTTGGATGTGTCAGTATAAGGACCTCTACAGAGCCGACAATGCTACCACTTGCAGGGAATCGGAGGCAGCTTGCTTCCTGCAGGTGTGTACTCTCACAGTGAAACCCTGGTGAGTTCATGTTCAAAACCCCTCTAAAGATGTCAAAACCAGCCAACCAACCAACCCCCAAATAGATGAACTTGTTTGTCACACAGATGGAGCACGTGATTGGAGAAAGGACTCTTTCAAGACACTTCTCTGAAGCCAATCTAACATGTTGTCCTTGATACTTTGTTCTACAGGATTTCAGCATCATGTGTGAATTTGAAAATATGTCCTAAGAAAACTGTAAACACTGCTGTAGGGATAATAATAGTAGATGTGGCTGAGGAGACAGATGGCTCAGATATTAAGAACACTTGCTGATCTTCCAGAGGATGAAGGTTTGGTTTTCAGCACCCACAGGATGGTTCACAAGGCTCTGTTAACTTCAGTTCCAGGAGAATCTGACACCCTCTTCTGGCTATCTTAGGTACTGCATGTATGTGATGCATATACATTAATGCAGGCAAGACACCCATGCACATCAAATAAAAAATGTATAAAGTCTTAAAAAAAACAAAACAAAACAACAGGCCTGGCAGTGAAGGTGCATGCCTTTAATACCAGCACCTGGGAGACAGAGGCAGGCAGATTTCTGAGTTCGAGGCCATCCTGGTCTACAAAAGGAGTTCCAGGACAGCCAGGGCTACACAGAGAAACCCTGTCTCGAAAAATCTCGGACAAAAATAAAAACGAACAAACAAAAAACCCAACGAATCTGCATTTGTTAAGTTTCTGAACTTGTTAAGTTCCAGGTCATCTGAGATTTTAGTGAGACCCTGTCTCAAAAAAAAATAGGTTAGTCAATGATTTTCCCCCCTATTTCGCTATCACTAATTCCAAGGTCTAACTATGAAGAGTGATGATCAAGTTCTATAAACAAGGATTACGTTATTTATCGAGGAAGATAAGAGATACAGATGTCAGTAGAGAGCCTTGGCCCAGTGCTGTTGCATCTTGAACTGTCTGGCCCCAGCTCAGATGTTCACACGCTGAGTGGGCGGGGTCAGTAGAGAGCCTCTGCTTGCAAAAACAGCAGCTCTTTAAGAACTGAAGTGAGGATTCAGGAGTCAGGAACAGTTCATAGAACCCTGTGAGGTGGTGGGCTACTGAACCCATCTGCAAACCTTCACAGGGAGCCACAGTCGCCGTTACTTGGGTAGTCACGGCTTGCTCCTACCCTGCATACACTACTAATACATTCTAAATTTGAAGAGTGAGAAATATTTCCCTTTGTCTTTAACCCAAATCTTTTTTAAAGGATTTATTTATTTATTTTATGTATTATTTTATTTATAGTATGTATTATTTTATTTACATTATATCTATATATTATAAATATATAAATATATTTACATTATATTTATATATTATAAATATTATATATGTGTGTTCATTATGTATGCTGACTTCAGATACAGCAGAAGAGGGCATCAGATCTCATTGCAGATGGTTGTGAGCTACGATGTGGTGGCTGGGAATTGAACTCAGGACTTCTGGCAGAGCAATCAATGCTTTTAACTGCTCAGCCATCTCTTCAGTGCCCTTTAACCCGAATCCTAATCTTCTCCCAGCTGAGAATAATTCCTCTGGAGTCAGCAAGACTTTGCCTCTCTGAGCTGTATGAATTTGTAATCTCCCCATAATTCAGTACAGTCAATATTGGGGCTGTATGGATAAATATTATATAGTCCGTTTTCAGTGCTGACACATATTAGCCACTTGAATCAAGTTATTAGTTTTTAGCTATGTTCTCATTTATTTTTATGTGAATGTTTTACTTGCATGTATGTGTACCATGTAAATGCCTGATGTATATAGAGGCTCAAAGAGGACCTCAGATCCCCTGGGACAGGAATACGTCACCACATGGGTGCTAATAGTCAAGCCTGGATTGTCTGTAAGAGCAGCAAGCGTTCTTACCACTGGGCCATCCCTCCAGCCCCATCAATCAAAATATTTTGATCACTGCCTCACGGCAAATGCTTTTGAAAAGCTGCTTCGGGTAGAGAGCTAGGTCCCGAGGCTTTCTCACAACCAACTGGTGTGCTGTAGAGGATGTTCACCCAAAGCTTGGGGCCTCAAGCTTCACGCTAGGCAAATGAAAATGAGAATGTTTTTCAAAGGAGGAATGATGCGACGGAAGATCGATTCCAAAAATGTATACTGGCAACGCATGGAGATGTATGCTGTCATCTCAGCACTTAGCAGCTATGCTAGGAAGATGAACAGTTTGAGGCTAGCGTGGGCTGCACAGAGGAACCCTGTCTCAAGGAAATGAACAAATGGAAGAAAGGAAGGGAGAAAGAGTATTGCAATTATCTCGAGAGAAAAAAATGGGAGCCGTGTATTTGAAGGGGTGTGGGGTAACCCTCTTCATGTGAGCACTGGTATAAGTAGCCTCCTTTGGAACTCACAACAAAGAGCTCGGATTCTTAGTGAATCACTGCTAGCACCTCTGTTCTAAGTCCCTCGTGTAGGATCTCTGTCCTTCCTGTCTTCCAGTAAGGGTTGTGTGCACTCTTGACAAAGCACCATAACTTCTCAGAGCAGACTGCAGGTCAGGGCGGGTCACATGATGGGTGGGTCATGTGATTCTCCATGTTCCCGTAAGAATTGCTAACTGCTTGGGAATTCATGAGCTGAAAGATGCTTTATTTTCCTCTCAGATAAAAGATGCATAATTTATAACATGAGGTTTACTAGTTTATTTACCCTTGCAATGCTGGAATCACATTCTTTCCCAGTGATGGAATGGCAGAGTCCCTTTTCAACTGTGGGCAAATGGCTTTGGTAAAAAGCTCCGGGTCGTAGAGTCTGGCTACACAGAAGTGGGTGTTGTGTGGAGGAAGCAGCGTGATCTGTTTGTTGTGAGCACGAAGGCTTTTTCCTCTGGCTCACAAGCGCTGGTGATATGTTAAACATGTGTGCATGAGGCAGAGATGCTACCTTCTGTGCGAGCTCATGTCAGCTCTGGCTTGTGATGACATCATTGGGTAGGTTCTATAAAGATGCCTTAGCATATCGCAACTGTAGCCTTGGTACAGTCTTCTCTTCCAGTGAGATCATGATCTCTGTCTGGCCTTTTTTGTTCTCTGACAACTGCATGTTTCTAGTATTTAAGCACGTGGACAACTTAGTGTTTAGGAAAATATAAGTCTTTTTTTTTTTTTAAACAAGGACCTGTAGGATTTTTGTTGTTGTTTTGTTTTCTTTGACTGTAACCTACACGCTGCCCTGTCAGAACTCTGGTTAAGGCTCCCCTATTTTTCCTGGAAGGAGGGTCTGGGTTGTTCTGTTATTTCTTCTTTAATGCCCACTGTATGCCACCTTTGTGTCAGATGAGCTGTAGGCGATCACAGGTTTGTGTGTAACTGTGAGGAGAAAAGTGGAAAAGTCTGGAAACTGCTTTTGTTATTGTTTTGTTTTGTTCTGACATGGTTTTCCTCACATATACCCTTCTTTTTGTGGCACCTGGCTTGGTTTTTGGAAGCTTGACTGGGGGGATGTATGGGAATAAAGAACAGACTTGAAGACAGATGTGCAGAAAGGCTAGGGTTGGGTGGGGTCACATGCATTCAGATGGCTCGTTCAGCTCCTTAGCAACCCAGGATCTCAGTGTGTTTGCTATGTACAGCACAATGGAGGAGTTAGTGAGTCTCAGTAGGAGGCATCTGTAGGCAAGGGGTCTCAGGTTGTAAACATCTGGGAGGAAGAAGCTACAGTTGCTAGGTTTTGCCCACACTGGTCAGTCACTGGTCAACACCAGCACCTGGACTAGAAGGTTTTGTCCATCATTCAGAGTATGGTCTGAGGAAGGCATTGCTACTCCCAAGGGCTGGAGGTGTTGGTCCATTGACATGGCCATGCATGTGTCAACAATACACACTCTGGGCTTCCTCTCTCCCACACATTTATGGAACCATTGTCAGTCCTGTAATGCCTCAACATTACGGGCATCACCAGAACAGTGGGAGAGCTGGGAATAAGGAGGGTGTGGGCTCTTAGGGATCGAGTTTGCTCCTACTCACTCCTGCCAAAGGAAAGGGCTTTTCCTCATACCTACAGCCAAGAAGCAAACTGAGAAAGATCTGACTATGGACTGAGGGTCCCTGGGGCTGCTGGGTAGCTCTGCACAGAGAATCCATCATGAACTCCACAGGCCATCCAGGGAGACGTCATTTTAGAAAATGATATTTGGCTGTACAGTTGTGTCTGTTAGGATATGAATTTGCTTTCTCGATTAGTTTGTCTGACATTTCTAAGAATGTTATTTCTTATATGTTAAAGGTATTTATAGAACCTGTGGTTTCCCTGTTGCTATGGCTAATCTTGATTGTCAAGGTACCTGGATCTGGGCTTATCTAAGAGACACTCCTCTGGGTGGATCTGTGAGGCTATTTATTGGAAGAATTGACTGAAGGGTTTGCATGCACTCCCTCAGAGTAGACAGCACTTTCCAGGGGTGGCCCAGTTATAAAGAGATCTGAGATAGCCAAACATGAGGCGGAGTTGGGGGAACTTCTCAGAAGATGAGAAGGAAGGAGTGTAGGAGCCAGAGAGGTCAAGGTCTCCACCAGAACGTTGCCCATAGTATCAACTAAGCAAAGCCCATAGGGATCCACAGAGACTGAAGTGGTGGTCACGGATCCTGCATCGGTCAGATCCAGGTCTTCTGTATATATGCTATGGTTGCCTAGTGTTCCTGTAGGATCCCCAACAGGGAGTAGGGTGTCTTGACTCTTTGTACCATGTGTATACCATACTGGGGACATCAGGTTTGGCTACAAGAGCCTTTACCTGCTGAACTCTCTTGCCAGCCCAAGAAAGAATCTTCTTATTCATGATATTTAAACCAAAAGAATAGGCTCTACCTTTATCAAAGTTGAAGCCACATTGATTGAGTGAAAATAGAAGCTAATGGCTGGTGATGGTGGGATGTACCTGCAATCCCAATACATGGGAGGCAGAGCCAGAAGGGTCACTAGGTCTGAGGCCAGTCTGACCTATGTCACGAGCTCCTGGTCAGGCGGAGCTACAGAATTAGATCTCGTCTCAAATAAAAACAAAAACTGCAACAAAAGAATTGGCTTTCTTTCAAATGTCTTTAAAATATGTGAGGTGTAAAATTTTTTCATCCTTGAGTTTTACAATTTTACCTAGTGCGTTTGTTTCTGTTTGCTTATGTGTATCTCTGTGTGTGTTTGTATCTGTGTGTGTGTGTGTGTGTGTGTGTGTGTTCCACTAAAGGCACCTGTGGTGTACAAAGCAGAGGTGTTTCTCATTGCTTTGGAAACGTATCTGGCTGTTTGGAATGGCACCTTGTCAGTGCCAGGTCAACAGAGCCGCTTCCGACGTAGCTGCATATCACTGAAGCTGTGACGAAGACATCTGTGTTTTATCACTTGGGAGGGATGCTTCATGTCACTGGAATCAATTCTAATTCCAGAAATAAATTGTTCACCCAAGAGACATACATGGCAATGTTTCTGCAAAAACAAAGTTCTGCAAGAGAAATGTGGCTAGTGTTGTTTTCCCCAAGCAACTAGCTCTGCTCCTTTTCTGGAGAGTATCTGTGGACTATGAGAAACACGCACCTTTACTCTACCCTTCAAGAATCTGAGGGGCTTGGCTTTAGCAAACAGACTCCCCAAACAGTAGAACCAGGTGGGGAGGGAGGGTCCATTCCATCTCTTCATTTTATAAGTGATAAATCAAAGACCCAGGGAGCTGCCATGTCTTATCTAAGAACATACAGTGTAATAGAAAAAAATAAGACTTGAAAGCTCCTTCTGGAGCCCTCTGTTACTATAGTTGTAGGTTTGACTTATTTTATTTGTTTTGTTTTGTTTTATTTTATTTTATTTTATTTTATTTTAGAGACACAGGTTTATGTAGCCCAGGCTGGTCTTGAACTCCTGGTTCCTCTGCTTCTACCTCTCAAGTGCGGGAACTGCACGTGTGAGTCCCACTTGGCCTGGCTCATGGAAGGCTTTCAAAAGCGTGCTATCTTTTTGCCACCCATTTCAGAGATAAATAAAACTTGGCTAGACTGCAAGTGCTTTTACCTTCTGAACTCTCTTGCCAGCCCAAGAAAGAACCTTCTTATCCATGATATCTAAACCACAAGAATGGGTTCTACCTTTATAAAAGTTGAAACCATATTGATTGAGTGAAATTAGAAGCTAGTGGTTGGCGGTGGTGGGTCATACCTACAATCTTACAAAAAAAAATATTTTGAACAGAAACAAAGCAGACACATTCAGGTCCAGTGATTCAATATCAAGGTCAACAAGTATATACAAAGAGAAATGCTGATATGCGCATTATAGATACACTTGGGTTCCACCTGTGGAGTTTAGAGACTACTACAGAACAGGACACCCCTAACTTGCATTTGTATCTGTGTGGTGCCTGCAGCTCCCTGGTGATGGTTCAAAATAAGCAGTGCAAACCCTAAATGGGACTGTAATCGAACTGGGTACCCATATCCTCCCTTGACTGTAACAACGCCTCCCAGGGTCCTAATCATGGCTGACAGTAGTGAGTACAGCATGACTCCTGTGTTCTGCTGAGCTCTCTGCCTGCTCACTGCTCTGACTTCATAGCATTTGTCAGGCAGCTATGATGAAACAAGAAAGAAACACTAAGACACAAACACAAAACCACTGTTCGTCTGTAAGAGCTACTCTCCTGTGCCTGGGCAGCCTCATGAACAGGAAGCCAGGGTTACGGGAATGGTTCCAAGGAGAAAGAGATGGCCTGTGTCACTCATCCCTAAGGACTTACAGATATTGCTGGGCATTTCATGTGAACATCAAGCTATTCCTTGCCAAGCAGCTCTGTCTGGATCTGCATCTGAGCTGACTCCCTCAGGACCTCTTCTGTTTTGGGAGCAGAGTCTTACTGGATTATGTTGGAAGCCATCCAAGCCTGGGGTATGTTTGTGTACCCACCAGCGTGTAGTCATGTATAGAGCATGGTCCAGTGTGGGGGTCTTTCTCAATGCATTTGACTACTAAGTGCTATGATTATCATTGTCATCTTTCCTTTCTATTAATAGCTGCGAACTGATAACTTAAGATCAGAATTAGGATCAACTTAGGTTATTTTAGTTGTCAGTGATGTCCACACATTTCCAAGCATCACGCACAGGTATATGACAAGTCCACAGCTCTGCAGGAAATATTTTTCTCTCTTAAGAATGAAGACTTGTCTGAATTCCCACAGCTGAGGTTATATCATATAGAGAGTCACGATTCAACCCAGTCACCTTGGGTAATGACAAATGCATCTCCATTTTATTCTGGGTGTTTGGGTTTACTCAATACATTGCAGCTCACCCTAAGTAATTAGCTGGGGAGCTGATTGGATGTAGGGCCATGAAGTGGGAGGAGTTAACTCTGGGTTTTTAATTGCCTCACCTATTGTCCCACTGCCACTGTTTCCTCCTGAGGACCAACTTTTCCTTCCTTTCCACCTCTTACCCTCTCTGCTCTTCTCACATACTTGGCCTCAGGTGGTTAATAGGCATTAACCATTGTCAACTTGTCTGGTTTTGGAATCTCCTGGAAGACATACTTCTGGGAATGTTCATGCTGATGTTTCCATAATGGCTTAAACTGAGGAGGGGTGATCCATCCTGAATGTGGCTGGCAGCAGCATCCCATGGGCTGGGAGCCCAGAAGGAATAACAGCCTAGGAATCAAGCTAAGCAACACCATTCATCTCTTCCTGCCCCCTGGCTTCAAATGCAATATGACCAGTCAAATCACGCTCCCAGGCTACCTTTGTCACTACAATGGATTGTATCCCTTTGAACCACAAGCCCAGATAAACCATTCTTTCCATGTCTTGTTTGTTGTGAGGGTTTTGCCACAGCAATGAGAAAAACCCAACGAACCAACTAAACAAGCAAGCAAGCAAGCAAGCAAACAAGCATCCAACCAACCAACCAACCAACCAACCAACCAACCAACCAACCAACAAAGCAACCAAGCAACCAAGCAACCAACCAACAAAGCAAGCAAGCAAGCAAGCAAGCAAGCAAGCAAGCAAGCAACCAACCAACCAACCAACCAACCAACCAACCAACCAACCAACCAACAAAGCAACCAAACAATCAACCAACCAACTAACCAACCAACCAGCAAAGCAAGCAAGCAAGCAAGCAACCAACCAAACAACCAACCAAACAACCAAACAAAACATCCTGACTCCCAAGATTGGTCATTTACTATGATTTTCTTTAACTTATGACACATTGCTGGTTCCCTGCCATAGGTCTGGTCTCATGCTTCATTGCATTTCCTGGTATTTACATTGTTAAAGTCCTCCTCTTTCTTTGCACCTTTGAGTCCATCCTGTACCCTGACTTTTCAGAAACTTCACCTTTGTAAATACCAGGACTGGACTCTAAGAATTGCTTACCTGTGCGGCTAACCTCAACTTCACTGATCTGTTTGTACTATGACCCTCTTCCTTCTGCTAACAAGATCTTGATCTGAGAGTTAGAAGACATGGATTTGAACCCAAACTTTGTAATCAGTTAATTTCCTAAGCAGCCACTTGCTCTACCTGAGCTCACTCTCAATAGTTATAAAAACAGATAATAATGAGGTCCTCTTGGGGATGGATGGGGTAAGAAACATGCAAGAACTGCTTCTGCCACTTCTGATGCCAGTCGCTGTGACTGACACCAGCTGAGGAGAGATTCATTAGTAGCCACAGTGTTCTAAAGCAAGGAGAGGAAGCTTAGGATTTCCACAGCACCTTGGAACGACAGATGACCCTAGAGTGGACATCCTTTGAAGTCAGAATCAATAGTTTATAATTGGTTAAGTCAGGTATGTAGGATAAATTATGGGTAGAATGTTTTGTAAATTTCAAAGTTCTGAAGTTATTTTTAAACCAGTTTCCTCACATTTGAGGCAGTTGCAGATTGTTGATGCCTGGCATGTATTTTCTGCAACATCTAATATAAAAACAACAGATGAAGGGCTCCCTCATTGATTCCCACTTATGGCCTCACGTTGGCTTTACAAACAGGCGAGAAGTAAGGAACATAGGGAAAGCCAGACGCAGAACCTGTGTTGAAGGGAAAGAAAACAACAAATGGAAGGGGTGACTAGAATTGTCAGGTGAAGCAGCCTAAAAAGCTGAGAGAATTCTGACGCTTGGGGAGGTAAAAAAAAATCTGCTGTAACCTTACTTAATCTGTGCACAGAATAGCCTGAGCATGTTTCTGTTTTGTGCAATCGCACACATTTTTATAAGCTCATGCCGTTGGTGTTTTCTATGTAAAAATAAATAAATAAATAAGAGGTTTTAACAAAGCTACCCTTTTTGTTTACAGAGAATATTTCAGAGATTTTGTTTGGTAAAGAAGTTGTTTACAGATGGTATCATACCAATGAGTAATGGGGGCACTTCTAAATATTATTCGAGATTTTGGTATACTATATAATGCTGATGTAAAGAGTTTTTAAAACTTTTTTTCTAACATGGCATTGGTTTAAACGATGCTTTTAAACATTTGTCTTTACATGAGAAAGGATTTGCATGCTCTCTGAGCTGGATTGCTGTAAAAAATAAAAAAAGATTTCGAGATTTGAGTACCCAAATTGCTTGAGTTCCAGACGTCTTCTTTCCTGGTTAGAGGTGATGGGTGCCCTTTGCTCGACTGCACTGTTCAATAAATCAATATCCTTCCATTTACTGAAAATTTCTTAGTTTCATTTTTATTACCATGTGAATATTTTTACTATATAACACACCGTATTTCCATTTTCCAACCATCAGTTGATTGACATCTAGGCTGTTTAGGAGTAGAGCAACAGTGAGCATGTATCTGCATCTATAGTTGCATGCAGATTGTCTTTTAAGTAACCACTCAATAGTGGTATAGCTGGATCTTGAGGTAGATTTATTCTCTGCTTCCTGAGAACCACTACATGGATTTCCATGGTATCTGTATAAGTTGGCATTCTTACCAGCAGTGAATAAGTGTTCCCCTTTCTCAGCATCCTTGGCAGCACGTGCTGTCATTGTTTTATTGATCTTGACCTCCTTCCTACCCAGGATAAGATGAAATCTCCAGTAGTGTTACTTTGCATTTCCTTCATGGCCAAGGAGATGCTGAATGTTTTAAACACCGTTTCTCAGCAATTTGTGCTTTGATTTTTGAGAACAATTTAGTTTTATACCCCATTAATTTATTGATATTCAATATTTTAGTTCTTTATATATTCTAGATACTAACCATATATCAGATGTATAACTGGCAAAGATATTTCCCATTCTTTTGTTTTTGCTTTGTGTTTTCCATTAATTTATTAATTCATTCATGTAACATCCAGATCACATGATCACAGCCCCCTCCCCTCCCAGCACCCCCTCATGCAGCTCCTCCCTCATCCCTTATCCCCTTCTGTTCTGCTTCTTTGCTCAAAAGATAATGTTCCCTGCTATACAGAAGCTTTCCAGCTTTATGGGGCGCTACTTATTATTAGTTTTAGTGCTAGTGCTAAAAGTATCCTGTTCAGAAAGTCCTTTCCTGTGCCAGATCCTGTTTTCCCTTCTATCAGATTCAGGTAATTTGGTCTTCTGTTGAGGTCCTCGACCTGTTTGGAATAACTTATGTGCAGATGATAGATATGGAGCTATTCTTCTACATGCAGCCATCTGGTTTAACTATTTACTGCCATTTACTGAAGATACTGACTCTTCTCCAGTATGCATTTCTAGACTCTTGTCCAAAGTTAAGTGTCTATAAGTGTATTGAATTTTGTCTGGGTCTTCAATTTTGTTTCATTGATCAACATGTTTATTCTTATATAAATGCCGTGCCATTTTTAATACTATAGATCGGTGATACAACTTGAAATCTGGCATGGTAATACCTCAGGTAAATGGACGAAACTAGAAATAATCATTCTGAGTGAGGTAATCACATCCAAAACCACAAATATTATGTAATTTCTTTTATGCTTTAGATGTGTTTGTTTTGACATGGATAACCATACAGTTAGATACTTTTTAATGGGACTTGGGCATTAGGGGATGGGGATCTTCCAAAGCAGAATACATAGAGTATAGTGTTATAAAGGGATAAAGGGGAAACTAGAATGGGAGATTACAGAGGAGTACTGGAGGACAGGGTAAAGGAGGGAATATGGAGACAGATAACTGACATTAAAGGCCCTTTGAAAAGCTATATGGGAAACTACTATTGTAAAGGCTTCCTAAAATACACACATATATGAAAAGAACTTAAATGGAGTCTCCACATAATAGAGGCATCAGTTCACCAACCAGGTATCTTATGGCCCCAAGCAGAGCCTCCAGTGCCAGGATTGGATTACATTTTTTGGAGTTGTTGATTGGAGGGGCCCCAAAGATCCTCCCGACTCCAAACATTACAGGATATTTCTAAGACTATCAGTTACTCTCTATAACCAAATGGTAAAGCCCTATTACTGAAGACACAATATGTAAACCGACACGGAGAAATCAAACTAGTGTCTATCTAGAAGCTTTACCTCTAATGACTAATGTTTATGGTGCCAGGAGGTACTCTGTATACTATCAGGGGAGAAGGCAGTCATTAATATAACTTGGTTACAAACAGTACAAGCCACAACAGAGATCTGCTTGCAAAATATAATGGTGCAATGGGGGCACAGATGTCATGGGTGTAACCAACCACTTTTTAAAGGAAATGAATTTAAGGTCTACTCCATGAGATGGAACCCACACATGACACTGCTCAAGTGGCCAAGAACATGAGACAAGGTATGTCGTAGGGCCTACAGGAATACCTAATACTATTATTCTGCTAAAGGAACGTAGCAGTAAAGTGACTCCGGATGACATATTACTGTAACCATAGACCAGAGCATCACTCAGTCCTGTCAGAGAAGCTTTGTACAGTAGATAGTAATTAGAAACATGATCTAATGTAAGTAAACAGTGTAGAGAAAGTAAAAGACCAAAATACTCAAGACCTAAATGAGATCTCTTTAACTCAACCCATTGAGACTCAGAGATGTAGGCAGAAAGATTCTAAGAGCCAGGGTTGGCTACAAGGAATGACTCCAAGGAACTGGTGTCTTCCAGTTACAGCAGTTGATGCACATGTGAACTCACAGGGATTGGGACAGCTTCCATGAGACGTGCACAGGTCCAAAACTGACAAAATCCCAGCATTAGGAAGGAAAGGCAAAGAAGTCCCTATTGACAGCTGCCTGTATTTCACCTCCTCAATTCTGCTGCTGTCCTGTGAAGGAGCCATGAACAGCACTGGACAAACACACCCAAGTTCCAGTTAAGCCTTATGGGAATGCGTGACAGGGTACCTGGCCTGGGTTCTACCCTTCCTCACATCTGTTCACTGTTTCTACAACTGTTCTAAAAGCGCTCACACCCTTTCCTCCACACATGATGCAGTTCAGGAATGATCAGAGGCATTTATCGGCACTGAGCCTCAATATACGGATTCAGATTTAACTGTTGGTGCTTGAAAATGCTGCTGTGGAGGCTGTAGACGGTTGTTTTTCTGATCCCACAGGCTCTGCTCAAGGCAAATGACCAAGGTGGAGAATGGGAGGAGGCCATGTGACCTTCTCTTTGGATGAGTCTCAGAGCCCATTCTCTCTGCAATGCTCAAACCTCCACTACATATGGATAGATAGTCCATAAAGCAAACAGACCAGAGTCAACATTCAAGAAAGCTAGAGTCATATGCTGAAGCAGAGGCATCTTAGGGCCAAACAGCTGATGGCTGACTGAGCGATTCTTGTTCCTTTCCTATGCTGTAAATGTAGCAGTTCTCTGCTTGTTGGAGTGTACAGCAACATGTGGAAGGGGGACTATTTAGGAGGACTAGAGAGTTAAAGGAAACAGTGTGTGTGTGTGTGTGTATGTATGTGTGTGTGTGTGTGTGTGTGTGTGTGTGTGATGTGGTGTTGAGGAAACAGGCACAATCCTCAATCCTTTCCCATACCTCCCTCACAGCTTCCAGTATCCAGGCAACAACACTACTTGTGGGGTACTGACTCGGGGTCTCTCACTGAACCTGAATCCAGCCTCCACAATGCCTCTGTTTCTGACCTGCAGCATTAGCATTACAGGTACACACACATGCCGCATTTTATGCAGGTGCTGGGATTTTTATGCAGACCTGGGATTCAGGTCTTCATGTTTGCTTGGAAGACTTTCTTATCTGCTCACAGAACCTTTTCCCCAGTCCCTTGGGATCTCTCCTTTTAAGGGCATCAGCCACATTCTGAAGCGTCAAAGCTCCACTTCCAGATACCATCACACTGGTGGGGAAGGGCATCAGCAGATGAGCGCACACGCACACAGACACTCAGTTCATGGCATCTATCGCCAAGTTTTGAAATCGCACTGTGATCCCATGGGATGCCATGGGATGCCATTGGATGCCATGATCCCACACTGTGATTCAGGGCACTGACTGACCCCTCTCTGCGGATTGGTTGCACAGTGAGTCCCCTCGTTCCTGGTGTCGTGGCCTTTCTTCTGTCACTCTGGTGACGCTGACTTCAGTTCTGTCTTTTGTTCTTTTTCATTTTGAGATGGAGATGTAGCCAGGCTAGCCATGCCATCTCTGCAATTCTTCAACCTTTCAAGTCCTGGATTATAGGAGGACCCCACCATCCCCCCTTCCAATTCACCCCTTTATTAATGATAACTACACTAATAGTGTTTTGAATGACAGGCATTTTCCAAGGACTGAAGTAATTGTGGATAATTAAAAATATTATACTATGGAGAAATCAATTTCAATTTAATGTCTCAAACATTCATCTGGCATTTCTGAAAATTGGAAACTTGTTTTTCCTCTTCTTAAGGACCCTCTCTTGGCGTGAGGCTCTTATGCTTAGCTCGTTCTAATATATTGAATTATTTGTTTCTTTATTTTATCCTCAAACTGCTCACCTCTTTGTTCACCCTTCTATGCAAAGTAATTAAATTCTTTGTTTTTAAAACTCTTTACATGTGGAGGACTTCCTTTCTGTTCCTCCATGCATGCAGGAGTACTGAAGTTATTTCTTCAATATAGAACTTTCTCCTGTGATGCTGCCCTGACTTAGTCTTTTTTTTACTCACAGAGCATAGAATACTCCCTTTTTGTTTACCTCCTTTGCTTTTATTTCTTATGCAACTTTTGGTAGCAAACCCCAGGAACTTCAGGTCAAAATGAGTCACAGTCTGGGGAGTCGGGTAAGTGTGGGGTTGCGTTTGGGGTTGGGGGTTAGGGATGTTGCAGATGCCCATTGCCAAATCTGCTAAATTTATTTTTCCCTCTAGCAGTAACTTTTCTGTTACTGTGATAAAACACAATGACCAAAAGCAACTAAAGGAAGAAAGACATCATTTTATTTCCAGAGGGATTAGTTAGTACCATAGTATCTAACTCAAGAAATAGTTGAAGACAGATATAGAAACTTAGCAGTTAAGGGAGGCATTTGGTTCATAAGAAAGATATCTTCACTATGACCTGGATCTTATTATATATCCACAAGTAGAATCTGTATTGATATGGTTAAATTTTGGAAACTTCCATTTGAATGTGGCATTCATTAAGTGGTTAATGGGTGCAATTATTCAGCAACATGACTTTGTTTTCCATGTTGAAGTTCTCCATCTTAACAGAGTTACATGGAGTGAAAAAAAGAACTTCCCAGTAGAATATGAGCCGTGAGCAGACTGCAAAACCATGAAGGGGAGATGACAGGAATGCCAGAGCCTGAACTCAGCCAACTGTGACAATAAACTGTGATTATAAGAAGTCTATCTTCTGCTCTCTGAAAATGATTTGAATTCAAAGACTGTTAAAATTAATTGGAAACTCTAAGGCCAGGTAGGAGAACATGTTAAGAATCCGAGGCTGTTAGAAAAATCCACATGGGGTGGGTGAGGGCTCCAGTAGGAACTGGTGGTGGCAGATGGCTTGCTGCTCAGTGTCCCAGAGGCCAGCATGCAGGCTGTTGTCACAGTACAAGGGAGAGGAGTGTAAGTCCCTATACAAAAACGTAGCCTAATGCAAGAGCACGCATAGCCTGCCAGGAACAGCGGAAGACCACCAGCTCCATGGCATTTTCCCTCTCTTCAGTATTCTATTAATAATTCATGACTATTTATATATGCTCGTCACGGCCCCTGTCAATCAAGAGTCAGCAAGGAATAAACTACAGGAGAGAAGAAGGCTGAGAGAAAAATAGTGAAGTGACCTAGTTTAGATGAAAGGAAACACAGAGAATGAAACAGGTCAGTAGAAAAGAAGGTTGACAAGATAGCCTTTTCAACAAATGGTGCTGGTTCAACTGGAGGTCAGCATGCAGAAGAATGCGAATTGATCCATCCTTGTCTCCTTGTACTAAGCTCAAATCCAAATGGATCAAGGACCTCCACATAAAGCCAGACACTATGAAACTAATAGAAAAGAAATTGGGGAAGACCCTTGAGAACATCGGTACAGGGAGAAAGTTTCTGAACAGAACACCAATAGCATGTGCTCTAAGAGTAAGAATTGACAAATGGGACCTCATAAAATTACAAAGTTTCTGTAAGGCAAAGGACACCATCAAGAGGACAAATCGGCAACCAACAAATTGCTGGAAAGAACCCAGGTATCCCTCAACAGAAGAGTGGGTGCAAAAAATGTGGTATATCTACACAATGGAGTACTATTCAGCCATTAGAAACAATGAATTCATGAAATTCTTAGGCAAATGGATGGAGCTAGAGAACATCATGCTAAGTGAGGTAACCCAGACTCAAAAGGTGAATCATGGTATGCACTCACTAATAAGTGGATATTAACCTAGAAAACTGGAATACCCAAAACATAATCCACACATCAAATGAGGTACAAGAAGAAAGGAGGAGTGGCCCCTGGTTCTGGAAAGACTCAGTGAAGCAGTATTCGGCAAAACCAGAACAGGGAAGTGGGAAGGGGTGGGTGGGAGGACAGGGGGAAAGAAAGGGGCTTACGGGACTTTCGGGGAGTGGGGGGCTAGAAAAGGGGAAATCATTTGAAATGTAAATAAATTATATCGAATAAAAAAAAGAAAAAAAGAAAAGAAGGTTGACATAGATGATTGATTGATATATACATAGATAGATAGCCAGCCAGACAGCTAGACAGCCAGACAGATAGAAAGATGTATGTATTGGCAGGTGGGTAGATAGATACATACACACATGGATACATGGATGATACATAGATACACAGATAGATATATAGATCCATAAATGATATATATATATATATATATATATATACATAAGCAGACATAGTTAGATATATAGATACATAGATGATACATAGATACACAGACAGATACATAGATGATACATAGATACACAGATACATAGATGATACATAGATACACAGACATATACATAGATGATATATAGATACACAGACAGATACATAGATGATACATAGATACACAGACAGATACATAGATGATACATAGATACACAGACAGATACATAGATGATACATAGATACACAGACAGATACATAGATACATAGAGAAGTGGGGGTTTCCTGCTGCTGACAGCAAGAGAACATGCTCCATTTAATAGTCCTGGAAGGTAGAGAGGGCCAGCCCCTCAAGGTAGTGAACTCCAGTGGAAACAAACCAACCCCCAAAAACAAAAGTTAAGGGAGAATAGTGACAATGACCAGAGAATGGAGGTGGGGAGGGCCGAGAGGTGGAAGACAGGAGACAGATAGGATGTCATGGGGACACAGGCACCAGGTGTACTGCAGTCTTTTGACCGAAGATGCTTTTATTGAAATAGCAATGAGAAACTCTTGGAGGGGGGAAGGAAGGGGAGGGGGGAGCCAAGCAAGCGCATTAATGGGTTCACCTCCTTTTTGGGGCTCATACACAGACATCCCAACAGTGGGCAGAGCCAGAGACTGCCCTGTCCAATTTCTGCTTCCCGCATGCTTATAAACTTTGTGATAGTTAATTCTGACTGCTCACTTAATTGGATCAAGAAACACCTCCAGCATTAATGAGGCAGCCCTTTGGGTGTGCCTGCAAGGAGGAAGGCTTTTCCAGAGAGGGTTAGCTGAGCAGGAAGACTCATCGTGAATGTGGCTGGTTCCATCCTGTAGGCTGGGAAACTGAACAGGAAGGGAACCGGAAGAAGAGCAGAATATCATGATTCCCTCTCTCTCCATTGGATCCAGCGAGCTGTGAGAAAGCAGCCTGTATCCTCAACCGCCATGGCTGTCCTGCCGCATGCCCTTCTTCCTACCATAACGGGCAGAGCTGAACAAACTCTTCCTCCTTTTAAGTAGCTTCTTGCCAGGTATTTGGGGGCAGCAATGAGAAAAGCTACCAGTGAGAGGTTAAACAGAAAATTAATTGAAACCAGCAGAACTAAAATTAAGTTGGTATTAGATGTGTATGATGCTTTAAGATCATAACACATAATTGATATTTTAATTAAGAACTAGTCCGTCTAAATGTGTAAAACCAAATGATCATTTATAAATGTCAGTGATTTGGGGGGGGGGGGTCCACAGAGTACACTTTCTCATAAATAGGGTTGAAGAGTTATGTTAAACCAGACCCATTTTCTTTGGCAATATGGCTGGAAGAGATTAGCACATGGTTTGTGGGCCTTGATGGAGATGTCCTTCTGGAGGTCTCTGGCAGCTCTGCAGATGATCTGCCCGAATACAGCTGGCATATTGCTGGGAAGTGTTGCTCTCGAAGCTTGTAAGGCAACACCTGCTGTCTGTTACTTTCCTTGCCGAGAAACAAGCAGTTTACATTTTGTCTTGTGGATTTAGGAGGCCCTGAGCCAAGCTACCCTGTTGCAGACCAATATAACCCTCTCACCATAAAAAGAGAGTTCATGGGCTGATCACAGCAGAGACCAGAACAGAACCTGGATCCTACGCAGCTCCTTTTAGTGATGTTTGTAAAGAAATGCTATGTCTGGTGCTAAGAAGGCAAATCAGAAAGAGAGGGAGGGAAAAAGGGATAATGCAACAGGTGGGGAAAACTGAAGAGTGGGGGAGGGGATTTTTGCTGGAGAAAAGCAATGTTGGTAAAAGATTGCAGATTAAAAGAAGACAAAGGAGTAAGGCGGAAGTAATAAAAGGGCAACATACAACAGAGAACAGTGGGCAATGTGACCTATTAATGCTTTTGGATCCGTAAGACCATTTCAGGTCTCAGATCTCAGAGAACTGTTTACCCGGCAACATCCTAACCAGATTGATTAGTTAAATTTTTTAAATTTGTCTTTTTTTTTTTTTTTTGAGACATGGTCTCTCTTCATGTAGCCTCGCCTTGGAACTCACTGTGTAGATCAGGCTGGCCTTTCAAACTCAGAGAATTTCTCCTGCCTCTGCTTCCCATGTGCTGGAATGAAAGGGACATGCCACAGTGCTTGGCTGATTAACTTTATTTTTATGTGTATGCCTGTGTGTGTGTGTGTTCTGCATGTGTGGGGTGCTTATAGATGCCAGAAGAAGAGGTTAGACCCTCTGGCACTGTAGGAGCTCTAGGATGCTGAGATTCCAACTTTGGTCCCAGGAAAGAGAAGAAAGTACTCTTAACTGCTGAGCCATCTTCCCAGGTCCTGATGGATTTCTATGAAGCACTTTTGTTCTAAAACTAAGGAGTCATTTTCCAGAAATATACACATATTCTGAGAGACAGACAGACAAGCAAGACAGACACACACACACACACACACAGGTACATACATGGTTTACATGGTATGTTCTGCATCTGGAACCTCTCTTAAAAGCCTGTGTGTTGAAGATGACTGCTTTAAAATGGTGACTTTAGGAGGTTGTGGTGCCTTTAAGAAGTATGGCCTGATGGGAAATGTTTAAGCTGCTAGAGAGGAATCCCTTTTCTTCTGCCTTCCTTTCCCTTCCTGGCCAGGAATTGAGTGGTTTTGTTGGGCTATGTATTCCCTGTGGTAATGGACTGCTGCAATTCAAAAGCAATGGGGAACTGTAGACCATGGACTGAAACTCTTAAGACTGTGAGCTAAGATAAATGTTTCTTTCTTTTTTTTTTTTTGACCAGCATAAGCTCTTTATTAAAATTATGACATAATGGTGTATCATATTACCATTACACTAATGTCCCACATCTTTCCCTTCTTTTTTTTTAAATTTTTTTATTCGATATAATTTATTTACATTTCAAATGATTTCCCTTTTCTAGCCCCCCCACTCCCCGAAAGTCCCGTAAGCCCCCTTCTCGTCCCCTGTCCTCCCACCCACCCCTTCCTACTTCCCCGTTCTGGTTTTGCCGAATACTGTTTCACTGAGTCTTTCCAGAACCAGGGGCCACTCCTCCTTTCTTCTTGTACCTCATTTGATGTGTGGATTATGTTTTGGGTATTCCAGTTTTCTAGGTTAATATCCACTTATTAGTGAGTGCATACCATGATTCACCTTTTGAGTCTGGGTTACCTCACTTAGTATGATGTTCTCTAGCTCCATCCATTTGCCTAAGAATTTCATGAATTCATTGTTGCGAATGGCTGAATAGTACTCCATTGTGTAGATATACCACATTTTTTGCATCCACTCTTCTGTTGAGGGATACCTGGGTTCTTTCCAGCATCTAGCAATTATAAATAGGGCTGCTATGAACATAGTAGAGCATGTATCCTTATTACATGGTGGGGAGTCTTCTGGGTATATGCCCAGGAGTGGTATAGCAGGATCTTCTGGAAGTGAGGTGCCCAGTTTTCGGAGGAACCGCCAGACTGATTTCCAGAGTGGTTGTACCAATTTGCAACCCCACCAGCAGTGGAGGAGTGTTCCTCTTTCTCCACACCCTCTCCAACACCTGCTGTCTCCTGTCACCTGCTGTCTCCACATAAAGCCAGACACTCTGAAGCTAATAGAAAAGAAACTGGGGAAGACCCTTGAGGACATCGGTACAGGGAGAAAGTTTCTGAACAGAACACCAATAGCGTATGCTCTAAGAGCAAGAATTGACAAATGGGACCTCATAAAATTACAAAGTTTCTGTAAGGCAAAGGACACCATCAAGAGGACAAATCGGCAACCAACAAACTGGGAAAAGATCTTCACCAATCCTACATCAGATAGAGGGCTAATATCCAATATATATAAAGAACTCAAGAAGTTAGACTCCAGAAAACCGAACAACCCTATTAAAAAATGGGGTACAGAGTTAAACAAAGAATTCTCACCTGAAGAACTTCGGATGGCGGAGAAGCATCTTAAAAAATGCTCAACTTCATTAGTCATTAGGGAAATGCAAATCAAAACAACCCTAAGATTTCATCTTACACCAGTCAGAATGGCTAAGATTAAAAGATAAATGTTTCTACTTGTAAATCCAATATATCAGTTATTTGTTACAGAGGTGAATAGAAGAGAACACAAACTGTGCACGCACACACACACACACACACATATATATTCAACAAATATATTAGTTATAGTACCATATATGACAAATATGATAGATAATATGCTCTCATCTGTTAATCCTTTCTAGGTGCTTGAGACCTTCTCAAAGATAGTGAGTTCAGATGGAATTGCATTTGTTCACCATGAAACCCAGGCAGTTTCTCTATTTCTAACTATAAGAACTCACTTGGAAATAAAGAAGGGTGCTTATTCTCTACAAAATCCATCCTGTGGCTTTGCAGACTAGAGGCAGTGTTCTAAGTGAATCCACATTGTAGGGTTAGTTCTATAAAAGGTGAATGAATCTTACTTACTCGTTTTTTTGGTTTTTTTTTTTTTTGGATTTGGTTTTTTCAAGACAGTGTTTCTCTGTATAGCCCTGGCTGTCCTGGAACTCACTCTGTAGACCAGGCTGGCCTCGAACTCAGAAATCCGCCTGCCTCTGCCTCCCAGAGTGCTGGGATTACAAGGGTGCACCACCACCGCCCGGCTAAGGTGAATGAATCTTAGTAAACTAAGAGGGGAGAACAAGAATATCAGAAATGAAGGAATAAGAAAGAATTCAAACAGAATCCCATGAATTAAGGATTTTAAAGAGAATATTATGAAAGGTTATATGCCAATAAATTGGCAAACCTGGAAAAATGCATAGATCCCTCCCTATAAACGTATAGCCGTGCCAAGACTGAGTCTGAAGAAACAGCACTCTCAGCAGGCTTATAATCAGTAAGAAACCTCTTGGCTGGAGAAGAACCTTAGACCAAATGTTTCACTGTGAAATTCTACCAGCTGTTTAAAGGAAGATTAACACAATCGTCTTAGGATTCTTCTAAAAAATTGAGAAGGTAAAACTCAACATAAAATGAAGCAGTACTCTGGTGCTACAGTTTGAGCCACCGCAAGAAGAGGAAACAATGTCAAAATGTCCCATGGACAGCGATGCAAACATGATTATGAAGGAGAAGCAAGTGGGTCACTCTTGGAATGGAAGGATGGTTCAGCGTCTATATCTAGGATAACCTCACTTGACAAAAAAGAGGTTTTGACAAAAATCCAATATCTTTTCATGACTAGTAAACCACCTAGGACCAGAAGGAACCCCGACACAGTTAGGACACACATGAGATACCAGTGCTGCTAAATGGTAAAAACGAAAGGATTTTCAAAGACCAGGGGAGAAGTAGAGACTAGTATTTCAGGTAAGAACCAGGGAGACTAGGGTTAAAAAGAAACATTCATATTGAAAAGGGAAAGAGCATCTCTGTTCTAAGATCACAAATTTCCAGTAGAAAATCCAGAATGAGTCAAAACATCTTCATCGTTGTCTTCATTGTCCTCGTCGTTGTTGTCATCAACAACAACAAAGTCATGAAATTTAGCAAAGTCGAAGTCCCTGGACCTGGTTGTTGCTGTATGCAAACAGCCAACAATCTAAAAACAAAACCAAACAATCTAGTTTACACTAAAATGAATAAAACACATAAGTATAAACTTAGACCAATGGGCAAAAGACTTTTATCCTGAAAACTGCAAACTATACATGAAAGAAATTGAAGGACAAGAGCCGACGGACAGGCACCCCATGCTCACCTGTAATGAGAAGACTGACTATCGTTCAGATGCCCATTCTGCCCAGTGATTTATAGACTCAATTAGAATACCAGGGGCACTTGTTGAAGAAATATAAAATCAGGTAAAAGGGCGCTGCAAATGGCCAACAGAACCTTGACAAGGAATAAAGCAGATGAGCTTACATTTGCTGATTTCAAAACTGATGGTGCGGCTCTGGTTATGGAAGGAGTGTGGGGTAGTGTTGGCATAAATACAGACACGCAGAGCAATGGGTCAGAGTTAGTGGCCCAAGGGTCAAGAGAATTGTTTTGTAAGATGTTTCTTGGTCCTTCCTCACCTGCCTGAGGCATTTTTCTGATTGGTTTAATAAAGAGCTGAATGGCCAATAGCTAGTCGACAGAGGATAGGCAGGACTTCTGGGGAGAGAGAGGAACTCTGGGAAGGACTCAGATAAGGGGGAACTTTGTTGACCAGATGGAGGGAGGTTGGTCTTACAGGGGCTGAGGAGAGGATGTGAGCCACGTGGTAGAATGTAAGTTGGTATAAATGGGTTAATTTGAGTTGTAGGGACCTAGCTGAGAACAAGCCTAAGCGAAGGCTTTAACCTTTGATAATTAATGAAGAGTCTCAGTGTCATTATTGGGAGTTGACACCTCAGGGACCATATGGTTTTACCCAAGAATGAAGTCTCATGCATTGGGCTAAATGGTTTGCAAGGTTGCAAAGACCACTTGTGGTGGCTGGCTCCCCCTGCTTCCCAAGAGGCTCGTACGTTTGAATGCTTGGTCCCAGTTAGTGTAACTGTTTGGGAAGGATTAGGAGGCATGGCCTTGTTGGAGGAGATGTGTTATAGGGTGGGCTTTGAGTTTTCAAAAGCCCATTCAGGCCCAGGGACCTCTCAGTCTCTCTCTGATGCCTGCAGATTAGAATGTCCTGTTCTCAGATATTTCTCCAGAACTGTGCCTGCCTGCTGTTGTGCTCCCTGTGATGATGACAATGGACTCAGCTAACCCCTGCAAGTGTAAGAAAGCCCAAATTGTGTGTCTTTTTCTATGAGTTGCCCTGATTGTGGTGTCTCTTCACAGCAATAGAACAGTAACTATGACACTGCTCAGTGGGGAAAAACGCAGTATCTGAAATAAATGGCATTGCAAAATGGGGCATTTTTATGTGGAAAAATGCAATTTTTCTTTGTCTTCTACCACATACAAAAATTAACTGTATAGAGTCCTAGGCAACCCACTCAAAAAATACAAAACTTCCAGAAGAAACCGTAGAGAAAAATGTTGCATGGCACTGAATTTGGGTTTTCTTAGTAAAATGGTAGCCTACAGAATAAGAGACAGTATATCTAAATCACATGTTTTGTAAGAGATTAATAGGCACAATCTATTAAAAACTCCAGAACTCAAAAGCAGGCCATTGACCTAGGACCATGTGTCCAGGCATAGTACCACCCATAGTGGGTTTAATACTCAGAAGTCAATCATTAATCAAACCCTACATATTTGCCTATGGCACAATCTAATGGGAATAGTTTCTCAGTTGAAGTTTCCATGTCCCAGATGGCCCTGTCTTGTGTCATGTTGGCAAAAATAATCTAACCAGGACACCCCCAGTTCCATGTGTCAGATACCTGCTCTATAGCTGAGCACCATCTCCAGCCCTCCTTTTGTTTGTCATTAGGGGGTGGGCTCTCTCTAATTTGCCCAGGCTGTCTGTGACTTGTTTTATAGTTCAGGTATGTTTTGAACTTGTGATCCTCCTGCCTCAGGTTCTTGTGTTATCTGGCTTACTGTTAAATGTCCAGAAGACTCATCTTTTAACCTGTAACTTCTGTGCATTTTATTTCAGCTGTTAGGTGGCATGTGTTTCTGAAGATTTATATGAGACGAACCTATCCCTCTGTAAAACAACAACAGAAATAAACTATTTCTCTATAGGTCCTGACTTATAACAAACTCTAACCATTCTTAAGGAGCTCCCTGCTTCCACTCCTGCCCTCACCTCTACCCTGCTTTTATCAAGCGTGTACCACTTATATTTGAGAAGAGTCTAGCCCTTGCCCCACTGAAGTTCCAGAACATTCCACATATTAAAAGACTCTCTATTAGTTGGTGTGTTGGCACAGGCCTGTAACCCTGGACTTCATAGCATTTTAGGAGATGGAGGCGCAAGGGTCAGGAGTTCAAGGCCAGTCAGTCTCTTCTACAGCAAGTCTAAGGTTAACCCATACCACCCTTCAGAATAATCCTTTAAAAAAATTGGGGACCAGTAAGTTGGCTTACCAGATAAAGGGGCTTGCTGTACAAACCTGGTGACCTGAGTTCAATCCCTGAAACCCATGTAAATGAAGATGGAGGAAATGATTCCACAATGTTATCCTCTGACTTCCATGCATACCTTTTCCAAACTAATCGTTTTTTTTTTAATTCTACATTTTATTAAATGCAAGTTGTACTCTCATCAACCATTTAAAAGATTTTAAGTGCTTCTTCATATTCCTTGGAAATATGTTTCTGAAAGTGCAATTTTTACTTCCAAGTTGTTTTGTTCCCGTTACTAGTCAACCCTGCATGGTGATGGCCATAGTCATTCCAGTCATCAGTGTTTGGAGTGGCTTTGCCAGCAGGCCCTTCCTCTCCTCTCAAGCAGCAGTTGGTCCAGACTGAAAAGAAAGGAGACAACACATCTCCTGGTGACACCCACACAAGATGCTTTATGACACCTGGAAACAGGTGCCCCGAAGTTTCCACACTGGTAGCCAGGAGAAGTTTACTTGATGCACTCTTGAGGGCCCCACACACTCTTTTGCTTTACCATATTGCCTCTGGAATCTAGGACACCATTTATTAAATATTACCTTTCATGAGGCATGTTGGGTGGAATTGGTAGACCCAGGACACACTTGAAAAGAATCTGATAAATGTCTGATGCTCTCTGCAATACTTGGGGTTCACTTCAGTTTACCTGGGAACCCAGTCAGTGTTTATTCGAGCCAGACTGCTGGGCCTCTGCTCGGACCTTCGAATCCAGAGAAGGAGGCACTCATCTGCATTGCAGCTGCTCCCATAACAGAATATCAGGTGAAAGATGGTAACCAACGATGCTCTCTCACCTGACAGGAGAATTCCCGCCCAAGCCCAGAGCATCTCATCAACAAAGACTGACCCAGAATCTTCTCTTTACATCAAGACCCTCATCTCATTGTAGCTGAAGATGTCCAGCACGTTCACTGCCCATATATAATCAGGTATAGTGAGGACATTTTACTGTGTGAAAAAATCAAAACAATACAATATAAAACTGTGGGCCAAGCAGCGAGAGATGAATGGCAACTGAGAGTTAAGAGACCCTGCCTGCAGCAACCACCATGCTGTTCATAGGGAAGAGAGGGAGACTTCTTTGACCTTTACTTGCTAATGGGTTGTTACACACAGACACTCTTTTTAAAGCAACTGGAGCTGTTAGAAGTGACTTGTCTACAGAAGATCAGCTGTTGTTTAGTAAGTCATGTGGACAAATTTGTAAATCTTATACTTCCGGTTCTGTGGTCATAGCTAATGTCTTGCTATATCAGGAGAAGTTGTGGCTTTGCTATTGTGGATGGTGAGCCTTGGGGTAATTCTAAACTTTAGCTTACATTTGCATTTTTAATTAATGCTAGGGATGTAGGAAATTTCACTCCAACAGGAGTGAGGAAAGAGTCACAAGATCTTTAACAATGACAAAAAAACAAAGAGAATTTTGTCTTCCTCCATTTGCTTCTTGCTGTGTGTATCTTCTCTTTGAAAACCAGCACCATACTTTAGGAAGTTTGAGCACATTATCACTCACACTGGACTGTCAATATACAAACTCAACTTGAGGAAAAGGAAGCCATTTGTCCAATTCTAGACTCATTTAAGATGTATGGATCTGAACAGAAGATTGTGAGCTGTCCAGATTCCTGGAGTTTCACTGCTTTGATGTCTTTCTCCAGGACATTTCTTGTAGGCATGCCACTCCAGTCAAAATGTTTATGATATGATGCTGAAATGGTAAAAACCAAGCTCAAAACTACGATCATGCCGAGACTGTGAGACTTAATCATTGGGTAGTGTCTCAAGCAAATAGCACTAACATGGACTTGGTTTGGTGTATGAGGTAAGTGAAGCTGACAGGATTTATGCCTTTTCCTTAGGAACTCTTTAGGATCGATCTCAGGACTGCATCTGTCCTTCTTTTAAAATTTCCAAAACCATAATTTTAGTAAATATCAGTTCACCTCCAGACAGGGAACTGATGATAGACTAACAGAAAAACAAAACAAAACAAAACAAAACAAAACAAAGGCCAAACTGATTCCAAGTCTAGCTCAGGGAACCAGGAAGTTCACTGGTGTTATTTATACAAAACACAGGATTACACAATCAGGCTCAGGATTACTTGCCAGAGCAGGAACAATTCTCAGGAAGTGTCATCACCAAAAGGTCCATCCACCTGGTTGGCATTCTCATCAAAATTGTATTCCTGGGGTTCCCTGCTCAACTTACAGACTGCTCAATAAGACAGTATCTTCTCCCCAGATACTGTTGCTTTTATAACCTTTGAGAAGGGTCTTATGAATATTGAGTTTCATGAACTTCCTGGGCTTTACAGGTTTCCTTAGCTTATTGTATCTTTTAAGCTTCCCATGTTCCTCTTGTAGGGAATGTTTAAGTCAAATACCTATAGAATAGGCATCTACTTTTTATGTTAGGAAATGAGGAGGAGTCAGGAAGCACATCTGTCATTGACTATAACCATTTCAAATAAGAGATGCTATTTTTTTTAACAACAGAAGATTCGATTTAAAGAAGCAGCAGATAGGCATGCATCCCTTCTTGCTCTTTCAAGGTATAATCCATTTTGCTTATAGTTGTAGACTAGAATTCAAGTTCAACCTGACTCTCAGTTTAGACTAGTGGTACAGTTTTCTGGAAACTGTTATAGAATGTCCACAGGGCAAGCACACAATCCACTTAGCCCAGTCAGATGCAGTGTAATTGTGTCCACACATCTTGGGTTTACTTGACAGCCACATTTGATACCAGCTTTCTTGGTGTTACAGCTAACAAATTCTCCTTTCATTCTTGAAAACATTGTGGCTTGAAAAATAGATGCTACTTTCTTCTTTATTTTAATCCCTATTTGGAAGAGACATCTTTATCTCTTCAAATCTGTCTCTTTGTCCCCATCTCTTTCTCACTCACCCTCTGAATATGAACACAAATTCATATAGCCTTGTTCACTGATCTCGTGCAAATATAAAGGACATCTGTTTTAGTATGACTCTCACTCTAAGGTCTATCAGAGAGGATTTTCAATGATTTGTACCACTATAGAGCCATAGACTGCTAATGCCTGGATCCCATCGTACCCTAGATCTGTGTGGATTGTCACATTCATTGTTATTGCAGATTAATAGATTGATTTTTGTCACCCCTTACAGATACGTGTCAACAAGTAAGCTTCCCTTGTTGTTGTAAATGTTCTTGATCTGCATGTGTGCATTAGTTACTGTTTAAACATTGTGACATATCAAGAAGCAACTTACAGGAGAAAGGGATTATTTGGGGTTATAATTTGAGAAGGTAGAATAGATAGAAGACTCAGTCTAGAGAATGTACAGCCTGTCTAGAGAAGGTAGAGTCTGTCTAGAGAAGACATTATCTAGAGAAAATGCAGTGTGTCCAGAGAAGATATGGTCTTTCTAGAGAATATAAAACCTGTCTAGAGAAGATAGTCTGTCTAGAGAAGATGTAGTCTTTCCAGAGAAGATACAGCCAGTCTAGAGAAGATACAGTATTTCTAGAGAAGACACTGTCTAGAGAAGACACAGTCATTATACTTCTTGGGTGTAGGTAGCCTTGGAAGAACTTAGTCAATTCTATGAAAACTATTTTTTTCTTTTAAAAAATAGCTACTTTCTATCCACAAACAAGCAAGTGAAGGAGCTAAGCAAAACCATCCAGGATCTAAAATCAGAAGTAGAAACAACTAAGAAAACTCAAAGGGAGACAACTTTGGAGATAGAAAACCTTGGGAAGAAATCAGGGGACATAGATGCAAATATCAACAACAGAATACAAGAGATAGAAGAAAGAATCTCAGATGCTGAAGATACCATAGAAACCATGGACTCAACAGTTAAAGAAAATGCAAAATGCAAAAAGCTTGTAACCCAAAATATCCAGGAAATCCAGGACACAATGAGAAGACCAAACCTAAGGATTATAGACAAAGAGGAAAGTTCTTAAACAAAGTTTCTCAAACTTCAGTGTGCCTATGAACACAGGGAAATGTGTTTTAATGCAGAATCCTATTCAATGGACCTCAGTGGGAACCTAAAGCTGGTAAGTCATCTAGAGAGAACAATTCTCCCAGCCCCAATCACATCAGGGACAACAAGCCCTTGGGGGGGGGGGTGCTCTCAGCTTTGAGATATTAGTGCCATTTAATAATCTCTATGTGTTTTAGGCGTCCTCAACTATCAATTATTTGGCCTCCCAGTTTCCTTCCCACTCACAAAAAAATCTCTTTAGCTTTGTTTCTGGTAGATCATTTCCCAGGGCTATTCAAAGCAGACATATGTTTGATGGCATGCCTGGAAGACACAGTGGAGATATTGTTAAATGAAATAAATGTTCCTATTTGTTTGGAATAAAAAGAGTATTGACTTTTTAAAAAGAATAAATTTGAAAGATTGCCATTATTATTTTTTTGGCTTGGTAGACAATAGCGTGTGGCATAAAACTGGTGGGTGGAGAGCTGATTTCAATTCAGCTCTGTCTTTTTCTCATTTTTAAAAACATAGAAGTCAGTTCATTTCCGAATTCCTTTTCAGAACCGCAGCTCTGCAAACACAATAAGCGACATTCTATCTTGGTTTTTAAAACCATTGGAGGCTATGATGCTATGATGCAGGTAACAGGTCCAGCTGCTGACCTATTGCAAGATTCTTGCCTCCCTTCAGGTCCTCCAGCCTCAGTGGCTGCTGCAGTGAAACCCAGGTTTGTATACTTTGAATTCTTCCCTCTGTTGCACAGTAGGTTGTGTGTGTGTATATGTGTGTGTGTGTGTGTGTGATATATGCAGGACTGATATAAGATATACTCCCAAGCTTTAGATACACCCAGAGCATAGCTTGCTTGGCCCTGCCCTCACAATAATTCAGTGGGTCAGAGAAAGAATCTGAGACTCTGCATGAATGTGTCCTCAAGTGATCACTGTGTTCCTGGCCCAGGGAGAAGGCATGCCCTGAGATCCACTGAACAAGACACCTTGGGGTAAGCTTCTGCTTCTTCCTTTCTGAGTTTTTCCAGCCCTCTGGAAATAGGTGAGGTAGCCAGGGGTTAGGATGCTCTATGTAAACAGACTGTCACGCAGCCAGCTGTGCCTGACTCGAGCTCACTAGACACTGAATAACAAGAACCCAGGAAGGTGTGCCCCGCTCGGGCTCCCACACTGAGGGCTGCCTGGAACTTGCAAGATTTGATGTATGAGCTTTTCTCAACTGATTTTAAGGTACTGAAAAATGGTAAACGTTTTTATCTATTATCACTGTGCGTGCAGACATGCATTTGCCATGGTGTGTGTGTTGAAGGCACAGGACAAAGTGCAGGCATCCAATCTCTCCTTCCACCACGAAGGTCCCTGGACTGAATGGTCACATGGCAAAGTCTGGAATCAAGCACCCTTATCTGCTGAGCCATTTTTCCAGCCCTTATTTTTAAAATGCAAAGAAACAAAGCTTCAAAAAATACATAAAGATGAATGTGCACATTTCTTTCATTTCTCCTAAAGCATGAAGAATATTACACATTCATGTATTTTCTTGCAGGCTTGTTGTTATCTGAGCATATACTTTTGAACCCTGGTTCATATGTTCTCATTTCACATGATGGCCTTGTTTTATTTTAATTAATCAATTAATTAATTCACTTTACATTTCAGTAGTACCTGCACCCCATTCCTCTCCTCCTGATCCCACCCTTCCAAGTCCTTCCCCCATTATCCCCTCTCCTTCACTGGGACATTCTGTGTCAATATGAACATCCTGTCTCACTGAAGCCCAACTGGGTAGTCCAGGTAGGGGAAGGGTATTGTATGGACTGGTTTTTGTGTTAACTTGAAACAGCTGGAGTTATCACAGAGAAAGGAGTTTCAGGTGAGGAAATGCCTTCATGAGATCTAACTGTAAGGCATTTTCTCAATTAGTGATCAAGCAGGGGAGGGCCCCCTGTGAGTGGCCCTATCTCTGGGCTAGTGGTCTTGGGTTCTATAAAAAAGCAAGCTGAGCAAGCCAGAGGAAGCAAGCCAATAAATAACATCTCTCCATAGCCTCTGCATCAGCTTCTGCTTCCTGACCTGCTTGAGTTCCAGTCCTGGCTTTCTTTGGTAAACTGTAGTGTGGAAGCGTAAGCTGAATAAACCCTTTCCTCACCAACTTGTTTCTTGGTCATGGTGTTTTGTGCAGGATTCGAAACTCTGACTAAGACAAATTGGTACCAGCATAGCGGGGTATTCCTGTGACCACCTGATCATCTTTTGGGGAGAACTGTGGAAGGACTTTGGAACTTTGGGTTAGACAATCCATTTGGTGTTAAGAGCTCTGTGGGATGTTGTGTAGGAGCTTGGAAGATAGTGTTGAGAACAGTGCAGAAGATGGAGGCCTGGCTTGTGAAATTTCAGAGGGAAGACTCTTGTTAGGACCATTGCTATTTTGATTGTGAAGATTCTGTTCTTTTGGTTAGCTGGGGCTGAAGAATCAGGTGTGATTAACAAGATACCAAAACTACTAAAGCAAAACCTTTGCATCACTATTGATGCTTGTTAGCTGGAGCTAAAAAATTAGTGGTGATTAAGAAGAAACCAGCATCATTGAGGTGACATCTTCTGGGAAGCGTTTTCTGAGAACACAAAGAGGTTGTGTTCCAGAGATAGCCAAGGTTGTACCTCATGCAGCAGGTCTTAGTAATGTATAAGAGTCTCCCAGGTGGTACTGGTTTGGAAGGCATGACGGGTTCCTGAAGAGCAGCTGAGGCTCGGCACTGTGAGAGGCCACAGAAGGTCATTGCTTAAGGTGGAGCCTCGGTTGTAATTGATGGCCCAGGACTGAAGGGGTCATGTGAAGGAGTTGAGTCTTGGCACCATGAAGAGAGTCTATGAGAGGCTATTGGTGAAGCCTCATTGCAGCAGAAGACAGCAGTGTTTTGGAGATGTCAGTACCATGAGATGACCACCAAGAACAGCAGCAACAGTGGAGTACAGGCATCTAGAGCCTAGAAGACAAGGTGTGTGCTACAAAGGGCAGAACTGGAGAAGTGACCCAAGCCCTTGGAGGAATCCTGAAAATCGTGAATAGATCCCAGATATTAGATAGTTGGAGTTTGATTTTGCTTTTGATTGTGACTATGCTTTGATATTTTTCCCTCTTGAAATAAGAAGGTATTTTAGTGGAGCCCACAGTTAAGAGACTTTGAATTTTTAAAAGACTTTGAATTTTAAAAGATATTGGATATTATAAAGGGGTTGAACTTTTAATATGTAAAGACTGTGAGACTTTTAAAGTTATTTTGATCTTGGGGATGAATAAGAAAGTAAGGGTTGAGGCTTAATAGTGATGTGTTTGTGTGTCAAGTTGACAAGGGGTCAATTGTACTGGCTGGTTTTTGTGTCAACTTGACACAAGTTGGAGTTATCACAGAGAAAGGAGCTTCAGGTGAGGAAATGCCTCCATGAGATCCAGCTTTAAGGCATTTTCTCAATTAGGGATTAAGCCCAGGAGGGCCCCTTGTGGGTGGTACCATCCCTGGGTTGGTAGTCTTGGGTTCTATAAAAAAAAGCAAGCTGAGCAAGCCAGGGGAAGCAAGCCAGTAAGTAACATCCCTTCATGGCCTCTGCATCAGCTCCTGCTTCCTGACCTGCTTGAGTTACAGTCCTGATTTCCTTTGGTGATGAACAGCAGTATGGAAGTATAAACTGAATAAACCCTTCCCCCCCCCCAACTTGTTTCTTTGTCATGATGTTTGTGCAGAAATAGAAATTCTGACTAAGATAGAGATCCAATGGCCAGCAAAAGAGTCAGATTCAGGCTCTGCTCCAACTGTTAGTTGACCCATGTGAAGACCAAGCTGCACATCTGCACCAAATCGGTAGGGACCTGGGTCCAGCCCCTGTGTGATCTTTGATTGGTGGTTTAGTCTCTGTGAGTCCAATAGGTCCAGGTTAGTGGACTCTGTAGGTCTTCTTGTGGTGTCCTTGACCCTTCTAGTTCACTTGATTTTATTCCCCACTCTTCCATAAGACTCTCCAAGGACTACTAGATATTTGGCCATGGGTCTCTGCTTCTGTTTCCATATGCTGCTGGATGAAGTCCCTGAGGAGACAGTTATGCTAGGCTCCTGTTTTAGGGTTTTACTGCAGTGAACAGACACCATGACCAAGGTAATTCTTATAAAGGACAACATTTAATTGGGGCTGGCTTATAGGTTGAGAGGTTCAGTCCATTATCATCAAGGCAGGAGAATGGCAGCGTCCAGGCAGGCATGGTACAGGAGGAACTGAGAGTTCTTCATCTGAAGTCTGCTAGTGGAAGACTGGCTCCAAGACAGCTAGGATGAGGGTTTTAAAGCCCAACACCCACACCTTCTAGTAGCACCACTCCCTGTGATATATAGAAGCCATCACAGCAAGCATAGGAAAATATTATGGCAATTGATGGGGGCATCTCTAGGACTAGCTGGAGATCTGGGATAGAGGAGGTTCTGGGGAGTTTATGGGGTGACCTTAGCTGAGAATCCTTTTACTGGTAGATATGGAGACTGAAGTGATCACCTCCAGACTTCCAATGGGGAGGGGAGGACATCAACCCACCCACAAAACCTTCAACCCCAAATTTTCCCTGCTCTACAAGATGTGCAAGGATAACAATGGAGCAGAGATTGAGGGCGCAGCCAACCAATGACAGGCCCAGTTCAAGACACAACCCATGTAAGAGGTCTGTTGTTTTAACATTTTACCATAATCCTAAATGGCTTCACTCTGAATCTGATGTGATTATGAATATAGCTTAGCTATTTCTCCTATAATTGAATACTTTCTTAATTTTCAATTTTTTCATAATTTTAATGCCCAAAAGTCAACTCTATTTAGCAGAAGTTGTTTTCTTAGGCTTCATTTGAGGGTTGAAGTGACCAACCCAAATGGTGAAGATGTTTAAAAGAGCTTTCATTTCTGTCAAGTGGTTTTGCAGAAAGTCTACACTAGCATATCCTTCCAGAGAAGGAAAAAGAAACGTCTGTCTTTTGCCTCCCAGTGAGTCCTCTCTTTAAAATACTTGACAAATCTGTAAAAGAGTCTAACATGTCATTATTATGTATTATAATACAGTTATTGGCTCATTGTTTTTTTTTAAGCTTAAAGTGTATCTTTTTAAGTGGTGTATGCCTTTTGAGAAAAACTGGAAATATCATCGTTAAATAAAAGAGGAAAAATTCATAATCTAAAAATGCAAAATTAATCGCTTATTAATACAAAATGTTCTTACCTATGTATATACACTTATCGTCTTTTTTTTTAAATTATTGAGCTGGATAGTTTTACATCCACTTAACATAAAGCAGTGGTTCTCAACCTGTGGGTGGTGACCTCTTTGGGAGTCAAAAGACTCTTTCACAAGGGTCCTATGTCAGATGTTGTGCATATCAGATATGCATGTTACAATTCATAACAGTAGCAAAATCACAGTTATGAAGTAGCAATGAAATAATTTTATGGTTGGGGTCACCACAACCTGAGGTACTATATTAAAGGGTTACAGCATTAGGAGGTTGAGAGCCACAGAGCCATACTCACCTGAAAAGGGGGAGCTTCTATTGAGAAAATTCTTCATAAGATCAGCTGTGGAGGCAAGGCTACAGGGCATTTTTCTTAATTTGAGATTGATTGGGGAAGGCCCAGCCCACTGTGGGTGGTACCACCCTGGGCTGGTGGTCCTGGGTTCTTTAAAAAAGCAGGCTGGGCAAGTCATGAGGAACAAGCCAGTAAGCTACTCCCTGAGTCTTCTCCACCAGCGCCTGCCTACAGGTTCTTTCCCGGTTGGAGTTCCTACCCTGACTTCTTTCAATGATGGACTATGAAGTAGAGGTGTAAGCCACATATGGATCCCCTCAAGTTGCCATGGGTCACAGTATTTCCTCTCAGCAGCAATAGTAACTGTAACTAGAATATAAAGAACATGAAAGGATCAAGATCAGTTTGGAACCACCAAGACAAAGTTCGTAGCATAGAGGAGATTTATTTGCCTTAGAGGGGCAAAGGTCAGGGAATATAAGAGACAAAGCCAGGATATAGAGGATGAGGGAGAAGGGGAAGGAAACAAGGGAGAGGGAGTGGGGAGGACAAAGGACTCTCTGGATAGAGGAGAAACAGGCATGGCCTTCACTCACTAATTATTAATGAAATAAATGATCTAGGTTAACTTCCACTCCAGCCTTTTGGGATCGTCTTTAAGCACTGTGTGCACCTTAAACGGCCATCACAGATGTTGCCTGAAGCTCGTGGAAAGCAGCATTTGAGTATGGCATGCAAATACAGATGATCTGCCTCTAACCCTCCCACGAGCTAAGCGCTGAGAACATGGAGGCTGTGTGTGTGAAGCATGTGTTAGGTTCATTTATTTTGTTTCCTTCCCTGTTCCCCCCTCCCCACCCCCTGACCCACTTTGCTGCATATGTATATGTATATGTACACAGGTATATAAATATTCATAGGAGTGTGGCTACATGCGCATGCTCAGGTGCACATGAAGGCCCAAAGCTGATATCTACTGTCTTTACCATTTTCTCCACTTTATTTATGGAGACAAGGTCTCTCTCAGAATGGGGAAACTCACCAATTCTATTAAGCCTGGCTAGCCAACTTGTCCTGGGGATGCCCTGTCTGCCTTCCCAATGCTGAAATTACAGGTGGCCTGTGTCATGCCAAACCTACTTTTCCATGAGTTCTGGACATGCGCACTCTGGTCCTCATGCTTGCCTAGCAGGTATTCATAGAACCATCTCTCCAACTCTGATCTATTTTTTGTAAAACCAATACTTATTGACGGTTATCATGTGCTTTGAACCATGCAGCTCACTTACGCATGGTGGATGTACGATGAGATTACATTTCCTGCCCCTGAAATTTTCTAGCTTTAATCATGTGTTGACCCTTAAAATAAAGTGCTTCTTTGCTGGGGAGATGCCTCAGCAGGTAACACACTGGTGGAAACATGAAAACCTGAGTTTGGATTTCTAGAACCCATGGAAACAGTTGAGTGTGGCAGCCCATGCCAGCTATCCCAGTGTTACGGAAGCAGAAACCTGTGGGTCAATGGGGCTTGTTGGCCACATAGCCTACACTGCCTGGCAAAATGCAGGCCAGTGAGAGGGACTCTACTTAAAACACAAGTGGAAGTCAACTGAAGAATGACACTGAAGGCATCCGATCTTTATGTGCACATATACACATGCGCGTATGTACCTGCAACATACATGCACCCCCTAAACAGAAATTCTTCTTAGGGCTCAGATGAGTTACAAGGGGGAACATCTAAGAGGACTCAGTGGTTCAATATCCACTTGACTTGGTATTTTGTTCTCTACATATTTCTAGAATCAGAAAATGTAATCTCCATTTGTGATCTCCAGAGTTCTTAAGAGCTGTTGTGGCCCCATGACACTGAGTCTTTTAGGACTTTCCTAAAAGATTCTGGATTCAGCCTCTGGTATCTGTGACACGATACTTCATGTCTCAAGTCCATACTTCAAAGGAAAATTGTGCTGGGAGCATCTTCGCTCTTACTGTGTTTGCATTTATGAGGTTGGGGATAGGGCCCACTCTTGATTAAGAAAAGAAATACGAATTATTATATTAGATTAAATTGTGAACCTGCTAATATTCTACATTTGGTTTTTGTTGGAAGTTTGAGCTTAGATTTTATGCACACTGATTATTGTGGATAAAAATAGGTTCATTGTTTCTTTATTCTTTGAAGATTCAAAAAGCCAATAGCAAACGATCATTTATCAGGAAAAATAACATTGGGATATTTGACAAAACCCAGGGCATCTGATAGCCTTTGATGAAGCCTGCAACTGTGAGATAATATTGAAAAAAATGATCTTGGGGAATAAACTCAGCAGACTGAAAGTCAGAAATACAGTTCTCCACCTCAGCTAGTATGCTGTTTTTAAAGGAAGGATGTCAACACTATAGAAAATGTATTGCTTTCATATCTAGATTCTTTTTGGGGGTGAAATGATAAATTTTATATTTCAGAAATTCATCACCATGCATTTTGTACGGAAGCAACAAACAGGAATAGTCTATTTTCTTTTATTAAAATGATTTGATTTTTAATTCTGACAGTCACTGGAAGTTATCTAGCATCTCTATTTTTTAACAAAGAAGCAGGAAAAGGGGTCCTGTGAATGGGACTTTTTCTGCGACTAGGGTGGTTGTCATTACCAGAAGGTTTTGTGTGAATAATAGATACCAAGCTTGGCTTGACTCCTCATTTCCAGGCCTTTTTACTTCCTTTGTATCGAATTGCTAATAAGTAGCTTCATCTTTTGTTCCCTAAGAAGAATGTCTTTTTTGTTTGCCCACTGAAGAGCATCACCCAGGCGCCTTTGCAGCGATGAGTTATCAGGGGCTGATAAGCCACTCTATGGGAACAGGTTGGAATCCACAGGCACTTCCACAAAGAGCAGACACTTCTGTGCCCCTTGTGAAAGTTGTTTATGAAATCCGGAGAGAAACTGGCTGAGTAAGACGAAGCAACACCGAACAGGACCATGTCCCTGTTTGCAGTCCTCTTTTTCTTCTTCTCAAGCAGGAATCGTCTACAAGATACTTAAATAACTCTAACTCAGTTTTGATTACCTATCCAGGTAGGCACCCCTACCAAGTCACTGTTCTCCTCAAGAGGAAGATCTGAGCAACTGTTGAAGGGTCATTTTAAACACAGGACTGATCGATTTATAGATACTTGGCCCTCTAGTTAATGTCCCCCAGAGGAATCTCGAACAAGAAAAAAAGTCACATTTATGGAAGGTTTCTTTCTTTTTTTTTTTTTTTATTCGATATAATTTATTTACATTTCAAATGATTTCCCCTTTTCTAGCCCCCCCCCCCCCCGCTCCCCGAAAGTCCCGTAAGCCCCCTTCTCTTCCCCTGTCCTCCCTCCCACCCCTTCCCAGTTCCCCGTTCTGGTTTTGCTGAATACTGTTTCACTGAGTCTTTCCAGAACCAGGGACCACTCCTCCTTTCTTCTTGTATCTCATTTGATGTGTGGATTATGTTTTGGGTATTCCAGTTTTCTAGGTTAATAACCACTTATTAGTGAGTGCATACCATGATTCACCTTTTGAGTCTGGGTTACCTCACTTAGTATGATGTTCTCTAGCTCCATCCATTTGCCTAAGAATTTCATGAATTCATTGTTTCTAATGGCTGAATAGTACTCCATTGTGTAGATATACCACATTTTTTGCATCCACTCTTCTGTTGAGGGATACCTAGGTTCTTTCCAGCATCTGGCAATTATAAATAGGGCTGCTATGAACATAGTAGAGCATGTATCCTTATTACATGGTGGGGAATCCTCTGGGTATATGCCCAGGAGTGGTGTAGCAGGATCTTCTGGAAGTGAGGTGCCCAGTTTTCGGAGGAACCGCCAGACTGATTTCCAGAGTGGTTGTACCAATTTGCAACCCCACCAGCAGTGGAGGAGTGTTCCTCTTTCTCCACACCCTCTCCAACACCTGCTGTCTCCTGAATTTTTAATCTTAGCCAATCTGACTGGTGTAAGATGAAATCTTAGGGTTGTTTTGATTTGCATTTCCCTAATGACTAATGAAGTTGAGCATTTTTTAAGATGCTTCTCCGCCATCCGAAGTTCTTCAGGTGAGAATTCTTTGTTTAACTCTGTACCCCATTTTTTAATAGGGTTGTTTGGTTTTCTGGAGTCTAACTTCTATTCTCAGCAACAAAAGAAAATCTGGGGGAATCAGTATCCCTGACCTCAAGCAATACTACAGAGCAATAGTGTTAAAAACTGCATGGTATTGGTACAGTGACAGGCAGGAGGATCAATGGAACAGGATTGAAGATCCAGAAATGAACCCACACACCTATGGCCACTTGATCCTCGACAAAGAGGCTGAAAACATCCAATGGAAAAAAGATAGCCTTTTCAACAAATGGTGCTGGTTCAACTGGAGGTCAGCATGCAGAAGAATACGAATTGATTCATCCTTGTCTCCTTGTACTAAGCTCAAATCCAAATGGATCAAGGACCTCCACATAAAGCCAGACACTCTGAAGCAAATAGAAAAGAAACTGGGGAAGACCCTTGAGGACATCGGTAGAGGGAGAAAGTTTCTGAACAGAACACCAATAGCGTATGCTCTAAGAGCAAGAATTGACAAATGGGACCTCATAAGGTTACAGAGTTTCTGTAAGGCAAAGGACACCATCAAGAGGACAGATCGGCAACCAACAAATTGGGAAAAGATCTTCACCAATCCTACATCAGATAGAGGGCTAATATCCAATATATGGAAGGTTTCTTAATCATGTTTCTTAATCTTGTATTCATTTATCAGGTTTCCCCTATGGAGACATCTGCAGTGGATATGTGGAGCTGTTTTCAGAGAACCACTGTCAGAGAATGAGCTTAAGACAGGAATAGACTTCCCCCAGAGTGGGAGGAGCTGAGGAACTGAGGGTGGAGTTAGAGTCAGAATGAGTGACCAGCCTAACAGACATGGGTGACGAATGGTTCTAGGTCCAAGGAAACATTTACCTTTCTACTGGTTAATTTAACTTTGGCCTAAGCAATCTAATTATTAAATTTAGATTGTAAATACATTCATTGTAATAGTTCCTATAGCTTTAACAAATCTCACTTTTTTTCCCTTTAAAATGTCCCCCATGTTAGTTCACCCTGAGAGCCCAGGTGCCGTAATATGACACGTGGCTTGAGAAATGTGGGGCTGGATGGAACCGAAGCCTGGATCGAGGCTACATTTTCTCTGTTGCTTCGTTTACTTGCTTAGGTCATTTCCAGATGATAATTTTTTTTTCTAATATGGTGTATTTTTAAAACTCTTATCTCAGTGTAGCTCTTGAGTTCTATTTCTTTTCTCTGGTCATCTAATAGTCTATTGGTTGGGTTTATTCCTCAGGAATAATTATTTTGAAAACCTTCATTTCATAAATCCAGATATAAATTTCTTTAAACAGTTTTGTAAAAACAATTGTGTGTGTGTGCGCGCACACTTGCGCGTGCACGCATACATGCCATGGAAGTGCCTACAAAGAACAGAAGAGTGCTTGGAGCTGGAGTTATAGGAGCCCCCTCCCCCCACTTCCTTCTCTATTCCCCTGTGGGTTCTGGAACTGGAACTCAGGTCCTCTGGAGGAGCAGCGAGACTCTTCACCATGCTCCTAAGGCAATTTTCCAGTTCTCATAGGCTCAACTTTCTAGCCTCTCATGGCACTCGGGCTTCTAGACCACATCATGTTATTTTGTGCACACACACACACACACACACACACACACACACACACACATGTTCCTGTGAGTTTTCCTTCCTCCCCGCCCTCTGCAGATGCAGTATCTGTCCCATACCATTGCTTTGACTCCAACTCGTCCTGTTGAAGAAAAATGGTACCTCAAGATACCACATAGAGACTCTCAAGTACAATTCTTCTAGTTTAGCCATTCTAAGAATACTTTGTACCCCAGGGAACAAAATTATTGCATAATGAAGATTTTTGCAATGTTTTGGGGGTGCTTCATCAACATTTCCTGACACACCATTTTACTGACAACAGGGACAACCCCTACCTCCTTTTGCAGAATGAAGCCCACCAGCACTGAGCTTCAGATCCATCACACTTTGGGAGATTCAGAGGTTAAGTGCACTCCTCTGGGAAGCTCTTGAGCCTTTCATAGCAGAGCTCTGACTGCTCCAACTGTAGCTGTGCTCAGATTTCTGACTTCATGGACCCCCCTGGGGGGATGTTTCTCAAAAGACACAAGCACATGTCACTCTGAAGGAAAGCAGGCACTAGGATGTGGGTCTAAGTTTCCTGGCAGTTTGAAGAATGAATTCCTTGGGCGGGTGCACGTCTGCTGCTAGGTTTCACAGGAACTAGGCCGCCTCCCTCTGAGCATCTATTGTCTCCACTTCTAGCTTCCTTGGGGCAGGAGGGTTCTCTATTGCCAAAGACAATGTGAGAAACTGACAGGGTGGTCCAGGCCAAGCATGTTCCAGAACTCAACCCAGGGATGCGCATGCGCTGAACTCAACCCAGGAATGCGCATGCGCTGAACTCAACCCAGGAATGCGCGTGCGCTGAACTCAACCCAGGAATGCGCATGTGCTGAACTCAACCCAGGAATGCGCCTTCCCTAGACCAGCAGCTTTTTCTGGTCACCTCGGGTCAAATGCATAGCTCCTAAGTCACTAGAGACTTCCAGGCTTCATTTGAAGAAGGATCATGGCTGACCAGAGGGATGTTTGAGAATTGCCTTCATTTTAGCAATGGACTACATAGCTTCCCTAAAGCCTCGCTTTCTCTGTGAAGTCTTTATGAAAAAGAAAATCCCTCAATTCCGGGGACTGTAATCATTTAATGAACTCTCTTATCTTTTTGCTGTCCCTCCTTCTCAACTGCTCATGGGGTGAGCCAAGTGAAAATGCTCATTGGCAGGAATTTTGAACGGAAACACGCAGGTGGGCTCGATTCTGCATGCTGACACACAAGGGCATCCTCTGCAGCTCCTCTGATTCAATTGGAAAATTCGGGGTAATTAATTTTAGCCTAAATGACTCTGATGTGGAAAGTTCATTAAGGGACTTATCATAGCGGCACACACGCCATTCCGTATGAGAACTCCTTGAATATTTCTCTTCTTAAGTATTGTAGTTCTTAAAGTAACCTTTAATATCTTTACATTAGACCTGAAGCAGAGGGGTGATAGGGCAGATTAGTGCCAAAGTACTTATCTGGGATAGACCTTTGCAAATCTCTCTAAGTCTCTCTGTGCCGGTTCCCACCAGAGCTGAACCTTTTCTCACAGTTTTCTACAAAACAGCAGAAAATGGTTTGAAAGTGAAAGTGTCTTCCCCAAAGCTAGAAAGCGTCTTGCATTTGTAAAGTGAAGGTTAATGCCGTACGTAACATTTGTTTTTAAATTAAGCAACTAAAATTCCTTTGATGCTTAGCAGAATTTTACATTGGATTTTTCAAGAACACGGACAATCCTTGAATTGAGTCATTGGATATTTCTAAACATTGGTATGGTATGATTGAAATGTAAGTGTGTGTGTGTGTGTGTGTGTGTAGACTTGTGCGTGCATGCAGAGGATGGAGAAATAGGTTGGGTGTCCTGCTCTGTCTCTCTGCTTCAGAGAAAGGTCTACTAAACTGGGAGCTAGGCTGACAGGCAAGAAATCCTCAGGATTCCTGTGGTCACTCCCCCATATCACCTGGATAGCAGATGTGCCCATGGCCATGAGAAGCTGTCCGTGTGAGTGTGTGGGATGTGAAGTCAGGTTACCACACAGGATCAGCAGACACTCTTATCTACTGGGCCACTGCAGCATCCCAGTGATTGCATTTTCAATGACAGACCTGAAATTTTCCTCAAGTGTTCTCCCCACCCCCAGCCCCCTGCACTCTTGTCTCTCTTCCTTCAGGATAAAGGAAAACATGAGTTAAGAGATTTCTTCATGGTCACAAGCACTCCTAACAATGCACCTTCCATTTCCTATATGGGCTTCTGCATGGTGTATGATACCAGAAGGCCCTTGGGTGAAGACTTGCATGTCAGCTTGTGCCACCCTTGGATGATGGGACTTGTAAGATGTGAAACTAGGGCAAAGGAGGTCCTAGGGGATATGATCCTGACCCTGTAAGCCCCTGTGTACCCCCCAAAACCCCTGCTTCCGGGCCACCACAATGGGAGCAGGCTTCCCCTGCTAACTACTTCCTACCAGGCTTTGCTGCCTCTCGAAATCCAAAAGTAGTCAATCTATTGAAGCAATGCTACCGTGAGCCTCGATAAACCTTCTTCCTCTTTTTTTTTTTAAATTATTTATTTTCTATATTCGTTGTTTACATTCTGAATGCTTTCCCCTTTCCCAGTTCCCCTCTCCCTATAACCTTCTTCCTCTTAAGCTGATTGTTTCAGGCATTTTGTCACATGACAGAAAGTGATGAGCTCATATGGCGTCTCCTCTTGCATGATCCTCATTCTGTCTTCTGTTTACGCATCCTTTTGTCTTTGTGTTCATCTGTCTCTGTCTTTTCTGCTCCTGTTCCCCTCAACACACACACACACACACACACACACACACACACACACACACACACACAAGCATATACAGAGAGAGAGAGATCCCTCACATTGACCCAATGTGCATGTACCCTCGGCATCTTACGCAGCAGTGTGTGAATGGCTCCTTGCTATATGTTGGTGTAAGCTGCCTGCTCTTCTCCTCAGGAGAACCACACAGGGATGGCAGTTTCCACTGATTTGCTTAACTTCCTGTCTTTGTCAAAAGAAAGGGAAGGATCTCACTTCTCATTTTCAGATTCTCTGAGGAGATCTGAAGATCTTAAAGGGAGAGGGAAAGACAGAAGAAAAAAGGTAAGAGATATAGGGAGGGGGGAGTCTAACTGTGCTATTTGAGTGTGAAGCATTTGAGAAAATTAAAGGTGATTATAAATGCAACCCACATTTTTTTTAAAGATGTGTATGTACTAGTTGCTTTTCTTGTTACTGTGACAAGATGCCAAAAGTACTCATCTTCAAGGAAAAGAGGTTTATTTTCATTCAGTTTCAGGGGATGCAGCTATGGTGGGAAAGGCAGAGCAATGACAGCCCTCCACAGTGGTGGTATATGAAGAGATAGCTTGGGGCAGAATCCCACGTGGGTGTGGCCTTCAGTGAGCATTTTCTCCAGGGAGGAGATCTGCCTGAAGCTTCCTAAGTTCTGAAACCAGCACCCACCCCTGGGGACCAAGTGTTCAAACACAGCCTGTGCATGCCATTTTACATTCAAACTGTGGGGGTGTTGACTCTGTTTACTATGACAACCTGAACCCCACAGGAGCTGGAAATGAACTGAAACACCACAGGCCAGGGGCTCAACAATGCGAAGAGGTGAAGTGGAGTAAGAGACCTCAGATGACAAATTACAAGGCAAGTTATAAACCGTCCAAAGCAAAACCCAAGATATATTCATTTGTCAGCAGGAAGCACACTGAATAAGTCTCTGGAAGGGTAGTTAGCACAGGTGTACTCCGCAGTCACATGCCACCAGGGTTCCCAGAATTCAAATTACACCATTTCCCTAAAAGTTACTAAATTCAGTATTTTCTATTTATTTATTTGTGTAGGTGTGGGTGTGCACGCATGTGCACATGGACACGTGAACTCTCTCTTGCGCTAGCATGTGGATGCATGCACATATAGATATGAGCCTACTTAGGCGTACATGTAAAGGTCAGAGGGCAGTTTGCAGGAGTCAGTTTTCTCCTGCCACTATGGATTCTGGGAATCAGACTGTAGTCATCAGGCTTGGTCAGAGGTTCCCTTACCTGTTAAGCCATATCATTGGTCTTAAACTTGTAATATTTAAGTCACCTGGTCACAAGAGACATTTTTCCCATTAACAAATATCTCCAAATGTGTTCCAAGTGACTTCCAATGTGGTGTAGCTGTGGCAATGTCATTTGATTGCAGACAGGAAAACACTCAGGACACACACACACACACCAACATAAATGTGTGTGTGTGGGGGGTGAAACCAGTGGGCAACCACACACATTTTGTCACCGAACTCAACTAGAATTTATTTCTGCTGTGTCTATTGGTATCAAAAAGTTTCATCTGGAGCACTTGTGTCCCAACTCAATTCTTCATAGAGTTAGAAAGAGCAATTCTCAGATTCATCTGGAATAACAAAAACCCAGGATAGCTAAAACTATTCTCAACAATAAAAGAAATTCTGGGGGAATCTGTATCCCTGACCTCAAGCAATATTACCGAGCAATAGTGTTAAAAACTGCATGGTATTAGTACAGTGACAGGCAGGCAGATCAATGGAACAGGACTGAAGATCGAGAAATGAACCCACACACCTATGGCCACTTGATCCTCGACAAAGGGGCTGAAAACATCCAATGGAAAAAAGATAGCCTTTTCAACAAATGGTGCTGGTTCAACTGCAGAAGAATGCGAATTGATCCGTCCTTGTCTCCTTGCACTAAGCTCAACTCCAAATGGATTAAGAACCTCCACATAAAGCCAGACACTCTGAAGCTAATAGAAAAGAAACTGGGGAAGACCCTTGAGGACATCAGTACAGGGGGAAAGTTCCTGAACAGAACACCAATAGCGTATGCTCTAAGATCAAGAATTGACAAATGGGACCTCATAAAATTACAAAGTTTCTGTAAAGCAAAGGACACCATCAAAAGGACAAATCGGCAACCAACAAATTGGGAAAAGATCTTCACCAATCCTACATCAGATAGAGGGCTAATATCTAATATATACAAAAAACTCAAGAAGTTAGACCACAGAAAACCAAATAACCCTATTAGAAAATGGGGTACAGAGTTAAACAAAGAATTCTCACCTGAAGAACTTTGGATGGCAGAGAAACATCTTTAAAAATGCTCAACTTCACTAGTCATCAGGGAAATGCAAATCAGAACAACCCTGAGATTTCACCTTACACCAGTCAGAATGGCTAAGATTAAAAACTCAGGAGACAGCAGGTGTTGGCAAGGATGTGGAGAAAGAGGAACACTCCTCCACTGCTGGTGGGGTTGCAAATTAGTACAACCACTCTGGAAATCAGTCTGGCGGTTCCTCAGAAAACTGGGCGTGTCACTTCCAAAAGATCCTGCTATGCCACTCCTGGGCATATACCCAGAGGATTCCCCAGCATGTAATAAGGATATATGCTCCACTATGTTCATAGCAGCCCTATTTATAATAGCCAGAAGCTGGAAATAACTCAGGTATCCCTCAACAGAAGAATGGATGCAAAAAATGTGGTATATATACACAATGGAGTACTATTCAGCCATTAGAAACAATGAATTCATGAAATTCTTAGGCAAATGGATGGAGCTGGAGAACATCATACTAAGTGAGGTAACCCAGTATCAAAAAATCAATCATGGTATGCACTCACTAATAAGTGGATATTAGCCTGGAAAACTGGAATACCCAAAACATAATCCACACATCAAATGACGTACAAGAAGAACAGAGGAGTGGCCCCTGGTTCTGCACAGACTCAGTGTAGCAGTATAAGGCAAAACCAGAACAGGGAAGTGGGAAGGGATGGGTGGGAGAACAGAGGGAGGGAAGGGGGCTTATGTGACTTTTGGGGAGTGGGAGACCAGAAAAGGGGAAATCATTTGAAATGTAAATAAAAAATATATCGAATAAAATTTTAAAAAAATTTAAAAAATAAATTAAAAATAAAAAACAAATAAAAAACAAACAAACAAAAAAAACCCCCCAAAAAAACCCTGTAGCAGAAGAGCTTCAGGGGGCAGGTGAGCATGAACTCCCTGGAGAAGGGTTTGGTTTTTAGTACCAAGGCACTGGTACTATGTGTATGGTACTGTTTTAGCTGTCTATAATTTGCTGCACCTAGAAAATGTGGTTTATAGCAATGCAGTACTTTAGAAAATACCAGTTCAATTTCAATGGCATTTCTTTCTTCTCCCCTCACTTTCTATTCTGGTAGCTTTATTTTTTGTTCTATCAGATCCACAGACTCTTTCTTGATTGGACCTAACTGATAATGACAGAGTTTGAAGGGAACCTGGGACTTAGATGCAGGCAAGTTGGAGCTTAAGGCCAACAATGGGTGAAGGGGACAAAGACATCAATAAGTGACAGGACAAGTGATGACAGTAACAGTACTGGTCTGTGCTTTGGATTTGGGGAAAGGAGGGAGCTAGAACAACTCTTTGAATATTTGCTGGCTGTAGTCTTGTTGGGATGCCACACACCAGGGAGACCCTGGGTCAGGACTGGCAGAGTGTCTTCTCTGGAGAACTTTGTATTTCCATTGATCTATGATCAGATACTGATTTTCCTGAGTTGCTTGCTCTCCACTGCCCATCACCATCTCCTGAACCCTCCCGACTGTGGAACCTTCAACCAGCCAAGACCCTATGATCCTGATCTTGAATGCTTTGCTCTTGACCACAACTAATTTCCCTGTGCCAGGCTGAGTGAAGGATTTGTACTCACAGAAATATTAGGGTTAGGCCAAGAGGCAGATCGCCTCTCAGAAGGACAACCTGATGAGCACCAGGGAGGCAGGAATAAGTCAAGTACAGGTGACTAGATGGAGAACTCGTGAAGTCAGGTGATCTGTGAGCATGCGCTCCAGTACCTGGGAACATGGGAGGAGGGTATGAGCATTCACTCAGTGTTTATTATATACTTAAAATATTCAGCACCTTAATGATAAAATCCAGTCACTTAACCATATCCTTTGTAAGGGCAGGAATTAAGTCATGGCACTAATGACCTTCATCCCATGGATAGGTGGAATGAGCATGCTTGGCTAAGGAAGAAATGTCTGGACTAAATGATAGGAACAGATTAAAGTCACACTTTCAGAGGGAGCCCATTGCACAGCCGTGTTCTAGAATCCCCCAGTTAGTTGATACAGAGGACACATATTTTCAAAGCAGGTTTGCATTTAACGATGAACTTGAAAGGACTCTTGCTTTTGAAATTTCTACTCTAGTGATATGCACATGTATTGTACATAGACTGAAACTATTTATTATCCTTTAAAGGGCTGGATTTGTGGAAAGATATTGTGTATATTTTGTTTTGTCATGGAATATCTTGGTTTCTCCATCTATGGTAGTTGAGAGTTTTGCTGGGTATAGTAGCCTGAGCTGGCATTTGTGTTCTCTTTGACATCTGTTTGACATCTGTCCAGGATCTTCTGGCTTTCATAGTCTCTGGTGAGAAATCTGGTGTAATTCTGATAGATCTGCCTTTATATGTTACTTGACCTTTTTCTCTTACTGCTTTTAATATTCTTTCTTTGTTTAGTGCATTTGGTGTTTTGATTATTATGTGACAGGAAGACTTTCTCTTCTGGTCCAATTTATTTGGAGTACTGTAGACTTCTTGTGTGTTCAAGAACATCTCTTTCTTTAGATTAGGGAAGTTTTCTTCTATTATTTTGAAGATATTTATTGGCCCTTTAAGTTGGGAATCTTCACCCTCTTCTATGCCTATAATCCTTAGGTTTGGTCTCCCCATTGTGTCCTGGAGTTTCTGGATGTTTTGGATTAGGATCTTTTTGCATTTTGCATTTTCTTTGACTGTTGTGTCATTGTTTTCTATGGTATCTTCTACACCCGAGATTCTCTCTTCTATCTATTGTACTCTGTTGGTAGTACTTGCATCTATGACTCCTGATCTCTTTCCTAGGTTTTCTATCTCCAGAGATGTCTCCCTTTGTGATTACTTTATTGTTTCTACTTCCATGTTTAGATCATGGATGGTTTTGTTCAATCTCTTCTCCTGTTTCGTTGTGTTTTCCTTTAATTCTTTAAGGGATTTTTGTGTTTCCTCTTTAAGGGCTTCTACCTGTTTACCTGTGTTTTCCTGTATTTCTTTAAGGGAGTTATTTGTGTCCTTCTTAAAAACCTCTATTAGAATCATGAGATGTGATTTTAAATCCAAATCTTGCTTTTCCAGTGTGTTGGGATATCCAGGACTTGCTGTGGTGAGAGAACTGGTTTCTGAGGTTGCCAAGTAGCCTTGGTTTCTGTTGGTAGGTTTCTTGTGCTTGCCTTTCACCATCTGGTTATCTCTGGTGTTAGTTGGTCTTGCTGTCTCTGGCTGGAACTTGTCCCTCCTATGGGACTGTAAGCCTATGTCAACACCCCTGGGAGACCAGCTCCCTCCTGGCGGAAACTTGTGTACAGAAAGCTGTGGAACAGCCCCAGCTCCTGGGTGTAGATGGAGACCAGAAGCCACAGACTGAAACTAAACAATGCAAAATAAGTATGGAGTTATGAATGACAACTCAGGATCAACTCTAAATAGAAAAAAATGATTCAAAGTTTGAAGGATGGTTGCTATTAAAATTATATTTAATACAGAGGTAATTCATGTTTAATTTTGGAATATTATGCCATAGAGATCAACTACATGAATATGCAGAAAATAGTTCCTACATAGATCTCCCTCAAGGAACCATTGGTATATAATTTTACATTCTTAATTAAAGATATAAATGTGTATGCAGATAATAGATACACAGTTGGATGTTTTATTTGATAAGAATGGGATCTTTTAAATATATGCTGCTTTTTAAAGTAATGTTTCTTTTTATTATCTATTTATTTATTTTTTTACTCACTCCCCTGTTCCTGGCCACCCCCTCTCACAATCTTTCCCCTATTTCCTCCCCCCTTCTCTTCTGAGCAGGTAGGGGTCATCCCTGACACATCAAGTCTCTGTGAGGCTAGGCACATCCTCTCCCACTGAGGCCAGACAAGGCATCCCAGCTAGAAGAACACATCCCACATACAGGTAACAGCTTTTGCGATAGCCCACGCTCCAGTTGTTCAGGACCCACATGAAGACCAAGCTGCACATCTGCTACATATGAGCAGGGAGGCCTAGGTCCATCCCCTGTATGCAATTCAGTCTCTGAGAGCCGGAAGGGTTCAGGCTAGTTGATTCTGTTGGTCTTCCTGTGGAGGGCCACAATCCTTCCTCCTATTCTTTGACAAGAATCCCCAAGCTCCATCCACTGTTTGGCTGTGGGTGTCTACATATGTCTGAGTCAGCTGCTGGGTGGAGCCTCTCAGAGGGCAGTCATGCTAGACACCTGTCTGGAAGCATAACAGAATATCATATATATGCCGATTTATAACTTGATTTCTCCAGTAAAAAATACTGTAGGAATTATTTTGTGCACAACAGTATTAATATATAGAATCATTTCTTTCCCTAAATAAAGCATTTTATTGTACACAGACATATTTTATATCATATAATTTCATTCAGTGTTTGAGTTCAGGGTTGTTATTTTCCCCCTATTATAAACACACCAAAAGCAAAATCCTAAAACCAGTCCTTTTTCTCGATGCTGAATGTTTAGAAGTGGAATTATTAGGTCACAGTGCATGCATAGGTCAAATGGCTACATTAAGGACAGATATATATTCCAGAGTAGGAACAATATAAGCAATAATAGCTTATTTACATATATATAGAAGCCATAGAGAGAATAGAGGTAGTTGATGAGTGATAGTTTGCTGTAAAAGATGAAGCGGGAGAAAGAAAAGGGAGTAATCTGTGAGATACGACTCAGAAGTTAAGAGCCAAAGTTTCAGAGTCTGCAGTCCACAGGGCCAGGGTTGGAGCCTTACCGGCTCTGTGCTCAGTGACTTTTAATTTGATGTTACGGATAGACTCCTCATCTTAGAATCACTGAGACTTGGAAGACAGTTGATAGCTTGCCTTACAGTGCTGGATGTTTATGTATGGGCTTGATAATGTCGCAGAACCTGTACTCTCGCAGGAATCAATGCTTTGCTAAATACGCTCCCATGCTGCTCCAGAATGGAGTTTGAAGGAGCTCTGTGCGGGGTCCAGCGTTGTTATTTGTCTTCCTGCTCTAGGCATGCTGTATTCGGCCCTTCTTCTTTTGCTGTGACAAAACACAACTCAAGGGAAGAAGGATTTAGTTTAAAAGAGCACAGGTATCACTCAGCTGACTTTTCCCTTTTGACCTTGCTAGTTAGTCTGGCTGAGGACACGAGCCCATGGAATGGTGTTCCTACCTTCATGAGAAGTCTTGCTTCTGTGTTAATCCTCTCCAAAAATTGTTACAAGATAAGCACCGGTTTGCATTTATCCGATGCCAGTGTTGTTTCCTAATCTCTTCAAGTTGACAGTCAAAATTAACCACATATATTAAAGAAGTACTTGATGATTGACAGTTATTTTTTCAATGAACAGGGAGAGCTACTGGTCTCATTTCTCATGGCACGCCTGAAACGGGATTTCTAAAATGGCAGCACCAACCCCCCCCCCCAAAAAAAACCAAACAAACAAAAAAAGTTTCTTATTCTTAATGGGAGAAGATGGAGGTCTGTGGGGACAGCTGCTTCCAGCTGTTTTCACTTAGGAAAAGTTCCATTATCCTTTGATTTTTCTCAGTCTAGGGAGCCATTATTATTCTGGCACTTCTCCTGACATTTTTATGACTTTGTTTATTTTAATACATGGTTCATTATTTGTTTTGGAGCAGCCTTCCTAACTATCCTTCCAAATGCCACTTCAGCTCGTCCAGTAAGATGGTGCCTGGTCCCTCTTGCTGTCCCCCCTTCCCACTTGGCTGAACGCCCCTGTTCCTTGGGGGCACAGAACTCAGTGACAACACTTCCAGATGCCAACATTAATTTACTCCTTCACATGATCGGGAAAATTAATTATTGTTTGGCTGCAAAGTAGAAGGATCTATATTGGGTTCACTAAGTGTCATGGGGAGGAAGTGTAATTCTGCCTCACCCACCCCCAGCTTAGAAACAAGCATACCGAACCCCCCCCACCTTGTTCCATTCACTGAAGTTATACCTAGCAGAGGCAGGCTGTGGAGACCACTGAAATGATGCCTTCCTCCCAGCGCGCTTCTTTCTCTGCCTCGAAGGGTTTCTCTGCAGCAGGGGTCTGTTGATTGACTTGGCTCCGGAGCCGGAACCGATGTTTACACTGCTGTATTCATCTTGCTCCGATGATGGGACGCGCAGCCCGCCCGGACGTGGCAAGGCTGACAGGGAATTCGAGAGAGACCAGACAGATGACAGCCTCTCCGTTCTTCAGAGCCATCCAGGGTGATCTGTCACCTCATGATAGGCCACGGCCTGTCATTTATTTACTTACAGCTTTAATGTGGGGGGAAAAAAGAGGGGGCGGTGTTGACGGGGGAATGACAAAAGACAAGGAGAAGGCAAAGAGTTACAGGAGGAAAAAAATTTGACAGACCCTTTGTGTCATTACAATACCAACAGCCATCTTGTACATCCCAGTGGACATTGGGACCAGCCTGGGACTCGTGGTTAGCAGCATTCAGGGCAGGAAACATAGATTTACATAGCAGGAACTTTCTCCATTTTCCTCGTGGCAGGGGGAAGACCCACTGCCACTTTCTATTAATCGAGTTTGAATTGAAAAAAAAATTTTTTCTTGCAGTTTAGTTTCTGTGACATCCTCTGATCAGTTTGGTAAGCATGTTTCCCCTTTTTGTTGTGTCTTGAGGTGCATTTGTGAACTAACCTGTGTGGGCCGTTGAGGTTGTCATCACCATTTGATAACAACCTGTGCTAGAAATCATCAACAGTCCAGTTATCGGACTTTTAAAACTGTTCACTCATTCTTTCTTTATAGTGACAACTTGGTTGTAAAAAGTAAACACCCAATGCCGGGCAGTGGTGGTACACACCTTTAATCCTAGCACTTGGGAGGCAGAGGCAGGTGGATTTTGGAGTTCGAGGCCAGCCTTGTCACTAGGCCTACACAGAGAAACCCTGTCTTGTAAAAACAAAAACAACAAAAAAAAACAAAACAAAAAAAAAATAAGAAGTAGTAGTAAACACCTAAACCCAGGAGGCAAGATGATAAACATCTGGCTCTTGATAAAAGTTGAACTATTTATATCCTTAAGAATATTAAATAATAATATAATATATAATTATTTTACAAAGAGTAAGCAAAAATAATATGTGATTTTTACCCGTGTCTAAATGAGGCAACAAGTTTAATGAGAAAACATATTAAATATTTTACTTAAGAATAATGATTTGAGTCACTAGATGTTTGACAACTGGCATTTATAGCTTGGGTGTGTCATTTTAGTAAGTTTTGATGCCAGGTCTTATTTTGTCATACGTCAACCAGGAGAGGGACATGAGGACTTTCTCACATGGATGATCTTGCTTAGGACAAGGGTGTGTCTAGTACTGAGCCAACAGGCTAGTGATGCACTATGCTATGACACCACAAACCATCCACACAGTACCAATAACAATCTGTTCCATGAGTCTCCGGTGCTGGACTTATAACTATGTCATTAAACTCATCATGCAAAAAATACCAGACAACTGACAGATTCCCTAAGGAGAATCATCCTTATAACACACAGCAATCTGAATCCAGCAACCCTAAAATTTAATGTTCTCCATAAGGACCTCTGATTCCATGTTCTTTTGAGTCTGGGTTGTACACCGTAGCTCTGAAGTATGTAGCCTAGATTGGACCCATACTTGAGTCTTTCTTCCTGCCTCTGCCTCCTGCAATGGTGACATTACAGGAGAGTCACCACTCCTGGCTGTTTGCTGTACAACACAGTGATACAAAAGCCATCTGTCTTCCTGTGGCTCATATTTGCAGCATCCAAGCAACCCCAAGAGGGCATCCTGCGATACATCTGGTCCTTCATTTGTCTGATGATGATGATGAGTTCTCTAAAGATGTCAGAACCATATCAGTGACTCCAGAGCAGCTTAGGGAATGTTGTTGCATCTTCTGATACTATTAAATGATATAGAGGAGGATGCTGGAGCAGACCCAGTGCATTCCATCTTCTCTAGCTGTCACCTCTACCCCTGGATGTTCATAGGTTTGTTGCCTTGTGTTGCATTAAGAGAAGGCTATTTTGGGCTAGAGAGATGACTCAGCAGTTAAGAACACTGACTGCTCTTCCGAAGGTCCTGAATTCAAATTCCAGCAACCACATGGTGGCTTACAACCATCTGTAATGAGATCTGAAGCCCTCTTCTGGAATGTCTGAAGATGGCTACAGTGTACTTACATACAATAAATAAATAAATAATTTTTTTAAAAAAAAAAAGAAAGAAAAGGCTGTTTTGATATATTTCCAAGTGGAGTTTCCTTACTGATTCTGGAGATACCAGCTGTATATGACAAGCCAATTCTTCTGTGGCCCTGTAGCCAGGAAAAGAGATATCTATATACTCATAATTTAGAGGAAGGTTTTAAAATAATTTACTTATCTTATGTGCATTGGTGTTTTGCCTGTGTTTATTCCGAGTGATGGTGTCAGATCTGCTGGAACTGAAGTTACAGACAGATGTGAGCTGCCATGTGGGTGCTGGGAATTGAATCCACATAGGACATGGACTCCCCCCCCCCCCCCACTGACAAGGACCTGTCAGTTTAAGAGTTCTAGACAGCAATGTACTATGCCAATATCTGCAGTGGGCAGTGATTTCACTTTCTGTGGCTAGCACTTGGTATTGTCTTTGGATGACTTTGGTGACTCAATAGAGTCACGTGATCTCTGCAGACAGCACACTTCCTCTAGTGCACTTCCAGAGGTTTCATTTTGTGTTGGCTGAGGCTCTCGTTTCGTTCCCAAAGAATTTCAGCATGGAGGAGAAATTTCTTCCCTTTGACATAATTGAAAGCTAGTATTGGATGTGAACTGTGAGTGACCCTGGTCCTTTCATCATGTAAGCAGAGTTGGTTTTTTAAAAGATTTATTCATTTGCTTATTTTCTTGTGTGCATATATGTGCCTGTGTGAACATATCTACACACATGTGTGCAGGTGTGCTCATAGCACATGTATGTAGATAGATGCTAGAAGGGGGTTTGGGCGTCTTTGTGTATTGCTTCTCACCTGTTCCTTTACATGGGGTGCTTTCCTTGAACCTAGGCCTCACTTCCTTCCTTCAGCTTTGGCTAGCCTGGAGGAGAGCCACAATCCCTGGAGATGCTCCCGTCTCTGCCCCGCTCAGATCCAGGGTTACAGGTGCACATGAGACAGCCGCTTGCTAAATGACAGGCTGTATCCAGAGTGCCAGTCCTTGTGATTGTTCAGCAAGGGCTCTGAACTGCTGAGTCTCACACTTGGCTCAGTCTTCACTCTTAGGCTCACAACCTCTTTCTGTAACAAGTCTTCTTATGGTCTTGCCCTTGCCCCGCCCCCCACCCCCATTTTAAGGAAAGTTAAGAAGTAATAACAGCTACTATCCACTCAAGCCCTTTCTGTTGAGACCAAAAGACATTCCTGAGGCTATAATTTGTCATTTTTATCATCAACATGTTTACTCTTGACCTAGACATCTTATTGTTCTATCTAGCATCTCAATTCATAAAAAGTTCTGAAATAAAGTTATAAAACAGGCAAGCAGGTAGATGGAATGCACATTTGCTACTTCTGGGAGTTTGAATAAGTATGGCCCCTTAGACTCATGTGTGAATGCTTGGCACTGTAAGGAGCTGTGGCCTTGTTGAAGTAGGTGTGTCCTTGTTGGAGGAAGCATGTCAATGGCTTTGATATCTTATAAGCTCAAGTCTGGCCAATAGGTCACAGCCTTACACTGCTACCTATAGATCAAGATATAGAATTCTCAGCTCCTTCTCCAGCACCGTGTCTGCTTAGACACAGCCATGCTTCCTGCCATGATGATATTGGACTAAACCTCTGAGACTCCGAGCCAGCCCCAAATTAAATATTATCCTTCGTAAGAGTTGCTATGGGCATGATGTCTCACCACAGCAGCAAGACCCTAAGACACTACTACTCAACATATAATCCCTGGGTACTGAGGGGGATATTTAAAATAGCGAATCCCATTTGGAAGCTAAGCATTATTCAGTGGGAGTGGGAGAATCCATAAATAACCAATTGGTTCCCACCATTGTCGCCCCAGGAAGTTGAAAGCTACTCACATGATGGGGGTGTGAGAACATATGGTCCATGATGTGTCACTCTGTGCCTTGGGGTGCTCCTGGTGGCTCCTGGCATCCCCCCCTCGCCTGTGACAATATCACTGCAATCTCTGTCACCTCATGACTTCCTCCACATGTCTGTGCTCTTTCTTCTTACAGGAACATCTGCCTTTGATTTCAAGGGCCGTTCCAGGTTCTGGATGGTTTTTTCTTGGGATGTTTAATGTTACTTTCCAGAAGACCACATTCTGAGATTCTAGGTAAACTTGAGTTTGGGCGGACACTCTAGTTCTGTGTGCCCTCACTCTTGTTCAGTGTCTCAGAAGGATGCAGAGAGGGGAAAGACATTGAAACCATAGTTACCAAGTAGAGGAGGATTCACATTAACTTTTGCATTATTCCTTTTATGTTGTCTAATTAATATGAGAGAATGCTAAATTCTGAAACACTCTCCTCGGGGGCCTGGAATTGGAAGTTACAGTTTTCTGGTAAAAGTTCTGTAGTGTTTTCCTATGGAGCCTTCTCATTGGATCCTCCCGGCAGCCTGGTGAGGTAGGTGTGACAAGTAGCTCCAATGGGAATCTCGGAGAGCAAGAAGCATGCACGGCTCAGCTCAGTGTGAGCACACTTTGCCCACGTTCCCTCTTAGTGGTAGCTGGGACAGTCTAGGGCACAGGTGCCTTCCTATTCTCTCAGGAAGCAGCATGGGTTTCATAATGCTTTTCTTCTCCCAGTACTCAAGGAGGCAGGTGTCCCCACTTCTATTTCCATATCCCAGATTTCTCCCAATTTTGAGATATAGGGATACATATACACTTTATCATGCCTTTAGGGCCTATTTGAACTGAGTTCTCCAACTTATTATCAATGGATTTTTGTAACACTGCATGAATTACATTCCCTTCCTGGGTCTTGGTTTAAGGCAGAGAGAAAAATTATTTTCTTACAAGAAGGTAATGAAGAAAATAAGTTACATGTAAGACTTCAAGCAAAGCACCCCTAAGATCAATAGCCTCTTTGGGGTATGTGGCATGTCTTTTACATATGATTGAAAAAAAATATTGGGAATTAGAACATTGGCATGTGCATCGCCCCTGCAGATAGGCTTAGATGTGTATCAGACATGCAGATTCTCAGATTCATCAGGTATGCAATACGAGGTGGGTCTCCATGTCCATTGAGCTGCATGATGCACGGGCAAATGATTGAGAGGAATGGCAAACAGGGAACTCTGTCTTTGCCCTGTTTAAACTCAGACTGATTTAAACATCATGGAAGGAGCCTTGCAGATACAAGGGAGGAGGGAGGAATCTGCAAGGAGCTTGGGGACCTTCCCAGCACTGGTTCAGTGTGTTACCCAAAGGAAAAAATAGGTGGGAGACATTTCTTGTGTATTTAAGATGGACTGAGAATTTATTTTCTTTTAAGGATTAATTTGCCTCTCTCCCAAAAGATAATTGCTCTGTACCTTCTGTTATTCCCAGTGTACCCTAATGACAATGTGGGAATAGAAGACTTCAGTATTTCCAAAGGAATTCAGAAGGCAGGATGATGGCAGGCTCAGATCAAATAGAAATAACTTCTAAGGTCTTCACTTATTAAAAATGTATGTCCTGTGTCTTAGGATTTTCCTGCACAGTGATCACACACAGGCAGGAGGCAGCCCGGGGCTTTTTAGCCACCCCATCCCACAGCCCTTTCCCCTCCTCATTAAGCAAGGGAGCAAACAACCAACCGCAAAGGCAGATGATAGACTTGCCTCCTCCAGTCTGGAAAAGGTGCAGACTTTTGTAGAGCTTCAGCAACAGTCTCTGGGGGGTACCCACACTTGTTGTGACTGTCATTTCGAAGATAAGGGGTAAGGCACCAATGTTCTGTTCACACACACAATAGTGCTTAAACCAGAAAGCATCCAAAGTCCAATTTCAATCCCACTCTCCGTCCCCATCCCAACCAGAGTCCCTTCTGCATTCCTAGTGTTTGGTGCTGTTTCTAGACTTCATGTTTCAGGATCTTTTTCTTGTCACACTCTAGCCCCTTCCCCTTCACACATTCAGGCAAAATCTCGGGTCTTGTGGTGCTCACCTGTAATTACAGCACTGCGGAGGGGCAAACAGAATTGGAGGACTCAAGGTTGTCCTGTGCTGCCGTAGGATTTTATCTTAAAAACCAAAACAAAAGGGGAAATAATGCAATCTTACTTTAGTTTCAAAAATTAAAAAAAAAAAAAAAAAAAAAAAACTAAAAAAAAAAAAACCAAAACAAAACAAACAAAAATTTAAACCAGAGTAGTCCCAGCTCTTTCCTGGTATGCGTCATTTCCAGACAGAACTCAAGTGTGTCCCTTTGATATAAGAAATAACACTTGATATTTTTAACCCACCTCTGAATAGACAGCAAGCCAACGATCAGCTATCACCTCATAGCTGATGTTGCATAAGAATTTGCACATCTTGGTACTTCTCTTTTGTTTGGCACACCTCGGTTGGTGGTGTTGTGTGTACCAACTGTTCATTAACAACGGAACAAAAACAGAATGCAGGATCTGCCTTCAACTAGGTTGCAGGCGATGAGAAAGAAGAAACTAAGCATTCGCTGTCTGTAGGTTTTTAGACAAAGTGCTTATCAGGGAGGCAGAAGGCTTAAATTACAGCATGGCTTTACCCAAGACTGATAAAATACAATGTGATGGAACTCTCTTCTGTATTTCCCTTGTTGCAGAAACCACTCAGTGTGGTGACTAGAAGATGGGTTTCTGCCCAGCTTGTCTCCCTTGGGTGCAGTGTGTGGAGGGACAGGGCCTTTGGCTTCCCCGTAGTCTGTCATAGTTTTTCTGTGGTGGCAATAAAGTCCCTCAGAGGAACTGGGGAAGTACAGAGGCAGAAGTGAAGCCAAAATGAAGGGATGAAAATGTGAGGGTAATAAACTCTCTTGCACTTTTTCTGTACTGAAGCGTGCAAAGAGTGGATCCAACCTACAAATGAGGTCCAGTTTCTCAACGGAGGCTCTTCACCGGCCTGCCCTCTGAGTGCAGTGGTCTGCCAGAGACCTCTTCCCAACCTTCTATCTTCCCGATGACTGGAGTCTACACTGTATAATATGTAAAGCCGGTCTCAGAATTACATCTGTGTGTCATGGGACAATCTCCAGGGTTCACACCGAGATAGCCACTCCTTTCTAAACCCTCCCTGCATTAGTGTGTACACTCCCCAAGTGGCAGGCTTTTTTTTTTTGTTTGTTTGTTTGCTTCAATGCTTGCTCATGGTCAGGTGGTAAGGGTCAGAGCAGGAACCCAGAGTCGATGTTCCGGTTACTGTATTTCCACAGGGCCCAGGATCAGACAATGACCATTGGGCAGAAACTTCTGAAAGACTCAGTACTTCATACACGCAAACACACTATCTTATAAAAGTCTGTTTCTTTTAGGTATCTGTAATTTTTTTATTCGATATATTCTTTATTTACATTTCAAATGATTTTCCCTTTTCTGGCTCCCCACTCCCCAAAAGTACCATAAGCCCCCTTTCCTCCCCTTGTTCCCCCAAGGTATCTGTAATTTAATACAATTAAAGAATGCTTGATTTCTCTTTTTTTTTTAAAAGATTTATTTATTTATTACATGTAAGTACACTGTAGCTATCTTCAGACATACCAGAAGAGGGCATTGGATCTCTCTACAGATGGTTGTGAGCCACCATGTGGTTGCTGGGATTTGAACTTAGGACCTTCGGAAGAACAGTCAGTGCTCTTAACCTCTGAGCTGTCTTTCCAGCCCCAAAATGCTTAATTTCTTAACTTCGCTTTTTAATCAGTGTGTACCACATCCTATCTGAGTACTAACTAGGCCTGATTCTGCAGAGTTTCCAGCATCAGGACCAGGTCAGGAATGTTTCGGTTGGTATGGCTGTTGACATCATACATCTTCTTGAGTAAGAAGAATTAGAAAACTTAAAAGGAGATCGTTGTTGTTGTCCAGAAAAGAGTGGGAAAGAAAGTAAGTGCGGAGGAAAAAGAATTCGTTACTGTATGAGTGTGAGATGATGGCCAACAAGAACAGCTTAGAGAGAAAGTATGTGTAAGGGAGAGAGGGTGTGTAATGGAGAGAGGGTGTGTAAGGGAGAGAGGGTATATAAGGGAGAAAGGGTGTGCAATGGAGAGAGAGTGTGTAAGGGAGAGAGGGTGTGTAAGGGAGAGAGGGTGTGTAAGGGAGAGAGGGTGTGTAAGGGAGAGAGGGTGTGCAATGGAGAGAGAGTGTGTAAGGGAGAGAGAGTGTGTAAGGGAGAGAGAGTGTGTAAGGGAGAGAGAGTGTGTAAGGGAGAGAGGGTGTGCAATGGAGAGAGAGTGTGTAAGGGAGAGAGGGTGTGTAAGGGAGAGAGAGTGTGTAAGGGAGAGAGGGTGTGTAAGGGAGAGAGGGTGTGTAAGGGAGAGAGGATGTGTAAGGGAGAGAGAGTGTGTAAGGGAGAGAGGGTGTGTAAGGGAGAGAGGGTGTGTAAGGGAGAGAGGGTGTGTAAGGGAGAGAGGATGTGTAAGGGAGAGAGAGTGTGTAAGGGAGAGAGGGTGTGTAAGGGAGAGAGGGTATATAAGGGAGAAAGGGTGTGCAATGGAGAGAGAGTGTGTAAGGGAGAGAGGGTGTGTAAGGGAGAGAGGGTGTGTAAGGGAGAGAGGGTGTGTAAGGGAGAAAGGGTGTGTAAGGGAGAGAGGGTGTGCAATGGAGAGAGGGTGTGTAATGGAGAGAGGGTGTGTAAGGGAGAGAGGGTGTGTAAGGGAGAGAGGGTGTGTAAGGGAGAGAGGGTGTGTAAGGGAGTGAGGGTGTGTAAGGGAGAGAGGGTGTGTAAGGGAGAGAGGGTGTGTAAGGGAGTGAGGGTGTGTAAGGGAGAGAGGGTGTGTAAGGGAGTGAGGGTGTGTAAGGGAGAGAGGGTGTGTAAGGGAGAGAGGGTACATGGTGTGTGGGAATACTGAAGAAATGACTCCTTTCCTCTTCATATCTGGGCAGAACAGGAAGAGGAGACCCGGCCAGATGTTGAGCCAGGCCAACAACACCCAGGTCTTCGGAGCAGCAGCATTCCTCCAACCGTGTCCTTCCTCCTAAGCCTCCCTTAATCTCTCAAAAACCAGTGCCATCCGAAAAACTAGCAAACACAGTTCACATTCAAGCCACAAGAGGAGGGGTTTACACAGTCCTTTCAAAGGGTGTTCTTTGTACAGATGCAGCATTTTCCTTCTAAAATTATAAAAACTTAAATTTGCGAGACTTTGGGGTACCCCTTGCTAGAGACGGTGACTTGTTTTAGAATTCACGTATTTTCACAAGCTGTTTTGTTCTCCCCAAAATGTATTGAAAACACATCATTTCAGTATGACCCATATAATGTTGAGTTAATAGCACAATCTAACTAGCTTTAGTACTGCGCGTGTTCAGCGCAGTCACTGTGTCTATGTAGGTTGGGTACCTGGAAAGTATGTTTTCATTAAAAGTGTATATTTAAGAATTTCACAGAGTGATCCCAAAATCTTGCCAACTTCGGAGGTTGTCTGGGGCTTCTTTTGGACACCAGAGAAAAAGAAAACAACAATGCAATAAGTCCTGCCCATGAAGCGCAAAACATCCATACTTATAATCTAACACAACGGGAATCACTGTTAAGATTTTCATTTTAGACAAAAAAAAAATTTAAACTGTTAGGTGCTATGGGAAACTTTCACTCTTCCTCCTTGAGACCAAGCCTCTACCCACCTCTGTGCATGGCGCTGGTCTTGTAGGATGCAATGGCCTGCTCATCGTGTTAGAGATGTGTGCCAACTCCATTTGCTTTGAGAGTCATAAGGAGAAGTTAAGTTTCCTGAATTGGAAGCACAGGGCAGGCGTGGAGCCCCATGATGTGTTATGTCCAGGAGCCGCTCTAGAATTCCTTCTAGAGGCCTGCAGTGTAGACAGCCAGCCTCATCCCTTAGCCAGCTTCGGAGTCTGCCATGCGTGCCTCACAGCTAAGGCATCACCCACACGCTGCCTCTCCTCAGAGAACTGTTAGCAGCGATTACCTACCCACAGATCTTTCGAATACTTCCTTCTCGTTTGACTAGTTCTAAATCTCACGCCAACCAGGTATTCTATGTCTATGCCACCACAACAAAGATGGATCAATGAAACGCTGTGGTTTTATCAGGTGCGAATTTTACTTGAGATCATATATTCTGAGCCATTCGATTTACCGGTCTTGACAGAAATCATAGAAACAAATCCAAAGCTTAATATGCCACTTACAAAATTAATTAGACTCCCCTTCCAGGCATATTTTACCTTTCATGTTTTATAGGGAAGCAGTGATGGCGTGACAGTGTGACTTGTTCAAAGAAATGCTTGCAGTGACACCTGGCTTTTTTGGTCCCACACGGTGGTCCCCTGATACCTCAGCACCTTCAGGATGGAATGGGTTGCCTGGTAGGTAGGGAGTGTCCCGCGTCCATCCCTGGAATCACTTACCGCTGTGTCCCAGCAGCTGGAACCCATCGCAGGGAGGAAGCCCCATTAAATAGGACACATCTTCCCTAACACAGCTTCCGCAGCGTCTACAAGTTTGTGCTCCATGGCTGATCTGATCCAGTTTTGTGACTCCAATTACAGATGCTCATTAATCCCAGTCAATACCATTTCTTGTAGCATGCTCTGTCACATTCCCCCAATTCAAAAATATTTATTTGGAGGTTGAGGGTGGAGGGCATCTCAGCTGGTAAGATGGTTTGCCAAACCGTCTTATGAGCTTATATGTCCTCCACCACACATCAAAAAGCCAGTTAAACACCCTTGTAGCCTCAGCACTTAGGGGTGCAGGAATAGGAGGATTGCTAACTTAACTCCAGGTTCAGCGAGAGACCCTGTCTTAAGGGGATGATGTGAGCATGATCGGATAGAATGCCAGTGTCCTTCAATGACCTCTACATGTGACCACTGGGATCCACACCCTGTATGTATATAGACTGCATGTGATAATTTGCTCGAATAGCAGCATTCTTAATTCCCCCCCCCTTTGTCTTTTATTGCCTGAGAAGGCTGTGGTGGGACAACCCCCACAAACAGTGGGATGCAGAGATATGTCATGACAGTCACACTGTCCAGCCCTACCCCTTGCTGGATCTGCGACACGGCAGCACTCGGATCTCATCCTCTGCCAAGTTCAAAGCATGTCAAGTGTATACTTACCTCACAGAGGTACTCAGTCAAATCATGAGGTATTTAGCACCAGGCAGAAAACTTCTAATGAACAGGGTACTAACCATTCGACATTGGCTGGGTATGCTTTTTACAATTCTCCTGAGCTGTCTCTTCTCAATGACTCAGCAAATCTGCCCCTCCCCTGCTGTGAACAAATGATGGATTATATATCAAGAACTTTATTCATTTTGGCATCCCCTTTGAAGGGTGAATAAATCATAAATAGCATGATTGCTCTTTTAGTCTTTTAATCTTTCATTACTCAAAACCATCTTATAGACGGGGTTAAATCAACTTGGATGCTTTCTTATGGAGAAGGTAGTTTGTTTCCAGTTCTCTACATAGCCCACATTTCCATGACGCCTCCCTCAAAATCCACTCCCCATGTTAAAGGCCTATAGTGTTTACTGTCTTTGACAGCATCACTATGGGAACTGCGCATGCAGATTATATAAACACACACACATATGCATGTATATATGCGTTTAGAGTATAACTGTCTGATAGCATGTGATAGCACACTGGGACGTAAACACATTTCAGATTTGTATTTTGCTCCCCGAGACAGATCCATTCAGACATGGTAGCTCTAGGTTAATGTCTAAATGACTCTTGCACGTGCACTGTCCCTTTCCCATTCAAACAGACATGATTCCTGGCTACTAAGAAGCAGAGAGAAGACACGCAAGAGTCACCGTCTCGGTCTGTGAACATCCGGGCGCATGTGGGCATGTGGTTATATTTTTTCCCCACACAATAATACTCTTCCTTTCCTTTTTCCCTTCACATTGCAATGTTCAGTTCATTACAAGTCATGATAAAACCCTGACAGAACCTAAGGGACAGGATGACTCTCTCATTCTTTGTGTCCCAAGGAGGATCTGTTCCCATTGTAACGCAAAGAATTTAAGTCCAGGAAATAATGGCAGCTGTGACTTGCTTTGTGGTGGGTTTAGAGATCAGCTACTTTTTGCCCTGCTTTCTTACATTCTATCTTATGTATTAAGGTTCATCTTCTAATAAATAATATACTTCTAAACTATTTTTTAATGCTTTTAAGACAAGGTCTAAAGCAACCCAGGGCTTTTCTCAAACTCACTGTATAACTGAGAATGACGCTGAACTTGTGACCCTCTTGCCTCTACCTCAGGAATGCTGGGATTGTGGGTACGTATGCAGCATTACCTCTAGTTTCATATGGTCCTGGGGATTGAATCCAGGGCTTCAGGCAAGCTAAGCAAGCATTCTACCAACCGAGCTAATACCCTAACCCCTCACATACGCCTTACAGAGGAGATAGAATTCCACTGGGTTCAGCTGAATCTTTATGTGCCCAAACTGTGTCCCTCTCTCCCTTCTTGCTTTCCTCCATTTGTAGCTAAAAACAAGCCACTTCATAAGAGCCTCATCAGTGTTTCTCTGTGTGCACTCTGATTAGAAGAGTCTCCTGTGTTGTGCACCATGCTCTGTGGGGACACGGTGTCACAGTCGGCTTGCCTGGAGATCAAAGTGGAACATCCTGGGCTCGCTGAGAGCCCGCGGTGCCCCCTGCGATGCTCCATCCAGCCGGCCTCTTCAGTGTGTTCCATTTCAAAGGCTTCTGGGATGATACAGAATGCATTCAAATTTTGAGACAGTTTGTGAAATCAGAAGTCATCGTCCTTTCAACAGATAAAGTGACAGCAGCTTCCTCTAGGTTTTCTTCCCTGTTAGACATTTCTTCCTCCTCTCTTTGACATGGGATTTCATTTTCCTGACTGGTATGCCTTCTGTATGTGAACTGTGAATCTAGCTTCCTGATTCCTGAAAATATAATATATGCACAGGCTGTCATTGCTATCTGTCCCAGAAATGAAATAACAGACGCTGAACCCTCATCCTCCATGTCCTCTTGTTCTTTTCTCTCTCATTTTTCCTCTCCCCCTCCCTTACTTCCTTCTTCCTTCTCTTCCACTTGCTTTCCCTCTCTCTTTCCAGTCTGGTCGTGCACTGTTTCTTTTTTTTCTTTCCTTTCCTCTTTTAACCTGGAACAATAGCGATTCTCCTGATCATTTTTCATCACTATCAAAATTCCTTTAACAGATGCCTCCCCTCCCTCAAAATTGCAGATTATAGTATAGCAGCTGTTGAATGTGGAAGCCACTTTAGGAAACCCATTTTAATTAAGTGATGACCTTCACGTCTTATGAAGAAGAAATTTAAAATTGGTCCAATATCAGCCATTTACCGAGTGACACGTTTTTATCGAGTTTATAATGCCAAGGATTGTAAAAGATGCCATTACTTTTCTGTACAAAGACAGGAAAAGAAACGTCACCAAGTAAAGTGAAGACTGCTCTCCGACAGTAAGATACATTTCAGTTTCAGAGCCAAGCACTAGGCGACCCTGTTTTTTACACATGGATCTCTTATTTGTTGAATTTATAATTTGTACCCTGCATTCTACACAGAGCAAGTTCTATGGAGAATAAGCACATGAATAACTGTTAAAGAACAGTCAAGAAGACTGCATAGGTAGTCAAGTGTGTCAACAAGAAAGAGGACAGGTTGGGGACAATGTCCATGCTTTAGAATACTCTTTGGCCAGAGGTCATCTTGTCGTAAAGCACACAGATTACTCATGCAGATATGCCTCTCCAGCCTCAAGCCTTTGACACCTGGGACAGGGGTGTGTCTGCAAGGCTGTATTCAGGAAAACATTCCATGTCACCATAGCAGAACCTTCTCTAGGGTCTGTGGGAGTGGTAACTCCTTCATAGAGAACAAGAAACCATTGTTAGACACACAGAGAGCTAAGAAACTCAAATGCAGTTTGTTAGCTTTTCTTTGAAAATGTCTACAAATGGCAAAAATAAGTCTGTGTGCAAGAGTATCTCTGGGACTCGCTAGCTACCTTGTCTAGCAGAATCGATGAGTGCCACGCCCAGGGAGAGATTCTGTTTCAAAACCTAAGGTGGATGTGGGCAAGAGGGATGGCTGAGTATTAAGATCTCTTCCTGCCCAACCATAAGGACGCCGGCTCAGATCTCAGCACTCACAGAGTAAGCTGGGTTGGTCTAGCCTTTGACTGTATGACTCCAGAATTGTTGGGAGGTACCGACTGCGAGGCTGCTTGGACCTGCTGTCTACCTGTCCAGATGAAAAATGTGAGTTCCAGGTTCAAGGAGAGACCCTGCCTCAAAATATAGGGTGGAGAGAGATGGAGGAGGACATTTGACCCTTGAAACTCTTTTCTGGTTTCCAGACATATGCACTGGACCAAACACTCATGAACTAGTGTGTAGAATCCACACCACCCACACACATACATTTCGTCAGTATGAAATAAGGACATTACGATCATTTCAACTTTATTTTACTCTCCTAGAACACGGATTGCCTGTTGTGGCTCCCTGGAAGACTTCCTGTTTGTCATTCAGGTTCTATTTGGTTGCTAACTTGCTCAGAAAAGTTTGTTTTTCCTTACACAGAAGATGACTTTCTCCAAAACCGATTGCAGTCTCCAGTGAAAGGGAAAGACATGGCATGTGTATCAACAAAAGTCACAGCAATCTCCCTGAATAGTTCGCATGTTCCTTTTGTTACTCGGTGTTTTTCATTCTATTCAAAATACTATGGAGTGAGGATAATAGATTCTCAACACTGATGCAGAGATAGCAAATAACTCTCTTGCTTGTTCCAGGATTTATTAGAATTCATTCCTTCTTCCTGATGGGCTAATGCTGTCACGGTTTGCAGTTGGTATGCTGTGCCATAAGTTATTTTTATAAGGCTCTCTACTTACATGATTTTTATCACTGTGAGTTTTTCCTCATTTCCTGGAAGTTATCAAGCTTACATAAAAAAAGCCATCTTCTAATGATAGTGAATTTTCATAAGCTATTTTCATCAGATCTCATCCTCAGATGCTGTGCTTGGCCCAGAGTCAACAACTAGATTTCCTTTGCTGCATTGTCTTTCTTAGTCGGATGGGGTGCCTGTGTATTGATTGCACATTATTGGATGTAATGCTTGCTTTTTTAATAAGTGTTTTCTAAAAAAAAGTGTTAGCAAACAGAAGCCAGTGTTTTATGCTAAATATATGAATCCCAAATTAACAATAGGAAGTTGCTGGTTCTCCTGCTTGGGCAAGACGTTCATTGTGTTATTTCTGGTGTGTGTATGTGTGTGTGTGTGTGTGTGTGTGTGTATGTATATATGTATGTATACGCCTATGCATATGTAGTATATGTGCATGTGCGTGCACGTTTGCCTATGTGTAGGAGCATGTGATCATGTGTGAATGTGCATGTGGAGGTCCTAGTTTAACACTGGGAATTTTACTCACACTTGAACCCAGAACTCACTCATCCAACTAGTGTACCTAATTTGTTACATAGGACTCCTCTCTCTGCCACCTGGCTATGTGGATTATAAACTGACTTGAACAGTTTTTATGAGTTCTGGGGATTTGAACTCTGGCTTCATCCATTGTCTCCAGCCCCACAACCCGTAGAGGGAATGGAATTTAATCTCCCAAAAAGACTGCCAGGCTGGCAGCTTCCCTCTTCATTCCTGCTGAGCAGCCTGTCCTGCCGTTTAGTTTAATTGTTTGTAGATATTGTCCCCTTCCCGGTGTCTTTAAACTTGCTTATATGCAGGCTGGAAGCTTTCATCTTCATCGTGAGTCACTTATCGGTGTATCAGGCCTTGTTATGGTCTTCTCGCTTCACAGACAATGGAAGGTGGCTTTGTCATTTCCTTTGACCGTGGACCATACTTCTGGCAGTGGTGACAGAGGTTCCCTTCCATGGTCCAGCAGTACGATGGCACTGGTGGCTCCAAGAGCCACAGGACACTGTGCATCAGGTCTAGTGACAGAGCTCAAAGGCTCTAGAATTTTCAGTTTTATTCTTCCACATGCATGCATGCCTGTATTCACATGTATGCAGGCAGGTGTGATGTGTGTGAGGGAGAACATGCAAGCCAGGGTGAACATCCATGCAGGTACCGAAATATCAACTTGCAGTTACAGACAAAAATCCTTTATTATTTGAGCCCCACAGTAATAAGTAACCAGAAACCTGTATTGTTTTCTCCATTTGAAATTCCTGGCGTTGATCCTGTTTTTGTGGTTGAACCTGGAGTAACGCAGTTGATAAAACCATCTGGACACATGGAGGGGAAAAGATGAGGCAAGAAACAGGCCATGCTAGTTGTTCATACATAGCTCCACTAGTGAACAAATATGAATGTGTTCCACAGAGTTCTTAGGAAGAGTGAATTATATAAAGAGTGCTTATTTTGTTTTTGAAGTTCTCCACTTTGCAACTCAAGGGTAATATTCTTCTAGTTATTTATCATCACTCAGTTTGAATTCATTGGTTATATTAGTCAGGGTTCTCTAGAGTCACAGAACATATGGGTAGTCTCTCTATAGTAAGAGAATTTGTTGATGACTTGCAGTCCAACTCCCCAACAATGGTCAGCAGCAGCTGTGGATGGAAGTCCAAGGATCAAGCAGTCCCACAAGGCAAGCAGATGAAGGAGAGTGCATCTTCCTTCTTCCAATGTCCTTATGTAGGTCTCTAGCAGAAGGTGTGGCCCAGATTAAAGGTGTGTGCCACCACGCCTAGATCTGGGACATGCTTTGTCCCAGATGACCTTGAACTCAGAGATCTCCCTGTCTTAATCTTCTGGGATTCACAGCCACTGTGCCTCAAGAGCTCCAAGTCAAGATCCAGGTCAGAGTTCATTCCAGATATAGTCAAGTTGTCAGCCAGGAATAGCCACTACATTGGTGTTATTAATTGTAGTGGTGATGATGATGATGATGATGTCAGTGGTGGTGGTAGAGATGATGATGATGATGATGATGATGATGATGATGATGACATATGGTTTTGCATTGTGCAAGTTGGCTTACATCTTTACAGCTGAGGATAACCTTGAAATTCTTATTCTCCTGAATTCTGGGATTACAAGTATGTGCTAACAGGCCTGGTTTTTGCAATGCTAAAGATCAAGCCTAGTGGTCTCGTGTAGGCTAGGCAAGATGTGCCAACCATCTATCTACATTCTCAATACCCAATTACCATTAGTAGCATCAGTGTTAGTATTAGTACTAATACTCTTTTGGTCCTTGGAGACAAGGTCTGATTATATAGCCCTGCATGGCCTGAAACTTGTGGCAGTTATCCCGCCTTAGCCTCCTGAGTGCTGGGATTACAGGAGGATACCAAGCATGCCCAGTCAGTTTCCACCAATCTAATCCTAAGAATTCAATGCCATTCAGGGCCTCACCAAATTTCTGCCTTAGCCTGGAACAATTAGCTGCTGTCTCACTGATGCTTCTTCCCCTCACCCTCGGTCCATCGAACACAGTAACAGGTAGGTAGGAAGGTAGAACTACTGTGATGCTGTGAAGTGTCACATTACCTTTCCAAAGAGATCAGGGAACCTGTCTCCCAAACTGCTGCAGAGATTTTAGTGATGAATGCATTGAGTTATACGAGCACAACTGCAACTCCATCTTCCTGAAGTGGAGGCAGAGGAGTAAATGAATGGGGATGTGAAGGGCAACCAGGACTGTACTTTACTTAGAATGCCTACCCCTCCTCCCCATTTCTCACTCCTATTAATCCAAATGCATCAGTATTCTCTGATGAATTCAGTCGGGCTCCAGCGGAAGTCCTCAGGATGTACTTAGGTCCCTGATCCACTGAACACACTGCAATATTTTGCTCCACGGAACACTGCATATGCAACAGTGTTCTCTTAAGATTATAATGGAGCCGAGATAGTCCTATGACCTCGAAACTTGTAGCCATGGTAACATTGTAATACAATGCATTATTCAGGTGTCAGTGGTGATGTGGTGTCAACAAACCTGTGGCTCTGCCTGACCTGTAAAAGCGTCGCATGTGCAATCACGCACAGCACGGACTGAATACTTGGTGACAGCGGGAAGCATCTAGGCCACGCACAATCATTATGCTTAGTGTCTTCTGCCATACAAAGAGAGTTTATTTGCTCCCCTTATGCAAGAAACAGTCTCAGACTTGTCCTGTTTACCACATCCCTTGACTACATGGACCAGACATTGTGGCCCATATCTGTAATCTACTATTTGGAAGGTAAAGGCAGTCAGCCAGTTCAGGTATTTATGTAACATGTTTGAGGTCAGCTTGGATTACAGGAGACTCTGTCTCACCTCTCCAGAGCCTCCAAAATAAAGGCCACTTGGTGTCCATGCCCTAACCAGCTAGGATTGGGCAGACACACCCTAGAGTGTTTTCACAGTATAAAATACCCCACAATGCATTTCTCAGAAATAAGAATGCGCCTCATTCAAAAAGTGACACATCGTAGAGAATGAGGAACAATGGCATGCTCGGCCCTAAATGGGACATCTCTGTCATCTAATGACTTGGGGGAAAGCGTAAAAAGGGGGACAGAACAAGAGCCAGAGGCTGGGGGTGGGGGTGGGATGGGAGGAGCACTTCCGTGAACTTCTGTGTCTTCTGAACAGTGGCTGTGGTTTTTACATAAGGCCAGCACAAAATCAAGGCAGTCAGGATTCCTGCAGGACACGGGAGGGCTTAGGAAGCCCCACACGAAGGTTGCTGAGTTAGAGTCAGTTTCCTTTAGGGAAATTGTCCCGGATGGACTGCGCATGCTCCAGCGGATGGCCTGGCATTCTCGTGGCACAGCCACACTGAGTGGATTGGGCGGATTATGGAAAGAGGACATGAAGCTACAAGCAGATGTGATGGAATTTCTCTGGGGAGTTGGAGTGGGAGTGAGGCATTTATATAATCACAATACATTATATACATGCCTGAAATCCTCGAAGAATGAAAAAATATAATAAAAATAATAAACTTTCATTTTAAAATACCCAGAAGTGACACATATTTGCATTTTCGGTGACCCTGGTATAGTCTGAATTTATGTTATTCCCTATTGTTTGTTGAAGGGCCAGCCAAAGTCTCTGATCCCAAATTACCCATCACATTCAATATGACCAAAGAAGATGTGTGTGTGGGGGGGGGGGAGGCATGTTTTTAGCTCAGGGCTAGTTTGCTCCTGATACTGCTTGACACCCCCCACCTGACACCCCACAAGCCCTTTCTGTGCACACCTGTCAGAAGAATGCTTGCTTAGTGATGGTAAAACCACACTTTGCAATTTTATTTCTATAACTCTCAAAGCCCTGCGGAGCCATTTTCCAGTTCTTGGGACTCAAGACCCTTTGTGTTAATTGAGGGAGACAATTACTTTTGAGAAGCTTAGAAGCTCCTAGATCTTTTAATTTTCTGACCAAGGCTGAAGAAAATCTTACTGAAAGTCACCTTGGTAATGTTTAAAAATAAAGCACCCTAAATGCACCTTAAATCTTTTTTTTTTTTTTTTTTTTTTTTTTTTTTTGGTAAAAGGTACATAGGGCTAAATAAAGTTTAACTCTCAAAGGATTGATTTTTAAGGAATGAGTCTATTTGTACTGCTCATGGACTTCCCATCTTCTTCCATGGTAATTGAGAATCATTCTTGCTTTTGATGAAAATGTGTGTGTGTGTGTGTGTGTGTGTGTGTATACAGCACACACACACACGGGTAGGAGAGGCATTCAGCTGTGACTCCTGCCTTTCATTCAGTGTGTGCCAGTAGCAGCTGTGGAGGATGAGGGCTGTGGAGGAACCAGGGCTGTGGAGGGAATCATGTCCCAAGGAGCTGAGGAAATGAAAGAGACCCTCATTTTTCAACCCTTTACTGTTGCTGTTGAGCCTGTAACTTCAGTCTGGATGATGGCAAAAGGCTTTAGGGTGAGGGTCCCTCCAATGGCTTTCTCTCCTATTGTAAGTCCATCTCAGAGTTAATCATTTTCTTCAAGGAGGGAATGCTGTAATAAAGATAATTAAATTGAAATTCAATATAGCGGGGCATCGCACTATAGCTCTGTATCAGATGAGGTTTCTGAGAGAAGCCATTTACTGGGAGGGTGGAGTGTATGGTATGTAATTAACAATTATGTTTGTCAGGGTTATGAAACAGAAAATTAATAACATGGCGGTTGTGAGGCAGAGCGCAGAGCCACAGAACCGAGGTGACTAGACGATCATTTACCCTCCCAGCAGCAGCAGCACCTTCTGTTTCCAGAAACAGAAAGAACATTAGTTCGTGTGAATTTACTGACTCTTTAAAAAGCCCTCTCAATTTTAGTCTTGGAATTTATTTATTTTTTCTCTCGGCAGCAGTTATTTTCAATCCTGACCACATACTGGAATCCCCCTAAGAGCTCTGTAAATCCCGATGTCCAGGTCCTCTGAAGACACAGCAAAGCAAAAGCCCCGAGGTTCTGACTGGAGTGCCAGGGTTTCCAAGTACTCTCCAGGTGGTCGCCACCGGCAGCCAAGATGGGAGAGTATGGTAGTAAATATTTAATGTGATTGATTTCCCTGGCAGAAGTGTTAGGTTAAAAGAAAAGGCAAGAAAAAAAAGCAACTACATAATAAAGATTCATGGGCTGTATTCATCTTGACCAATCAAAAATTTCAGGATGTGTCCACAGATAGGAGGGAGTCTTGAGACCGAATGGCATAATGTTTAGACACCCCTGCTTCCGGCAGAAACCCCTCTGAGAATCGTGGCTCCTTCCCGCCATCCATTCCTTCGCTTTTTAGAATCCACGAATGTTTTCATGTTTCTCAATGAGCCTGGCCACAGAATTCTCCAAATGACTGTGGGCAAGAACTGACTCTCTCCTAGCCTGTCAGCCCTCTGGGAAGGCCCTGTGACAGAAGGAGAGGCCGGCGAGGTCACAGCGATGATCCCTCACTGGGGAAACGGAGGCATGCATGCTTGGCAAATCGCCATTCGAAACACGCCTGCAGATCTCAGAAAAACTGAGTGCTTCTAACCTTAGACCATGCAGCTCCTGCTCCAAGGGAAAGCTGCCACTGCTGTGTACAGCAAACATACACAGACATACGTATGCATGTGTGTGTGTTTATGTATTTGATGGAACCACAGACAATTTTGGGGTAAATAGCATTTCTTTATCAGTCTCTAAATTTGAGTTGTCACCAAACTGGATTGCTGGTGAGTTTATTATTCACTGGGTTTGCAAAAATTTACTTTTGGCGAACTGAGTATTTTGAAGCTATCTTCTTTGGATTTTCAGTGGGATTTTTATTAAGAACTTTTGGATCTAGCAATAGTGATCCATTTGAATGCATTTTCAAAAACTGTCTATGAAGTAACTGAACTTTGCCTGCTTTCTGGAAGTTGAACATCCCTTGTGTTTAAGATGTTGGGGACATGGAGTGGGGCTAGAGTTGTGTGGGAGTCAGCTTGCATGCTAAGAATCAGTTGCTAAAACATCTCTCTCTCTCTTTTTTTGTCCTCTTTCAGTTTTGACATAAACTGTTAGTTAAGGATAAACTAGATACCTTACTGTATTGCCCATTGGATTTGGAGAGGACAACATATTCCCTTCTGGCCAAAGCCAGTGAGAACCTGTTTTTTTTTCACACTTAGCCACACGTGACGCAGCCACAGGGCTTCTTGCTTGGAGTCAGTTTTTCCCAGTGCATATTTTTCTGCAGAGATTATTCTGATTTTCCTGACAGCGAATGAAAAGAATGAGGAGAAGCAATTATGCATTTGACTAAGAACAAAAGACGGAGCCTATTAAAATATGAATGCTTTGAAATTTAAATTGGGTTAATCACATTTATCAATACAACTCATTTTTAATTTGCTTTCTCTTTTATTAAATAACTACTGCCTAGATTGGAAGACCATGACTATATTTATATAGGCAATGATGTAACCAAATAAGTGTAATACGGATTTGCAGTCTTGGTGCTTTCAACTCTGACTAGTGGTGCCCATGACATGCATGCAGACAGGACGGGCTGTTTTCTACAGTTGCCAGCTTTGGGGCCAGGGGGTGAAAAGAGATGAAGCATTTGCTGGGCAAGCATGAGATCTTGAGTTCTGTTGTCAAACCCTTCACTCTCAGCACTGGGGACTGGCAGACAAGCAGAAGTGAAGTCCAGGCCAGTGAGAAGCCTTGGCCTTTGCAAAGGTGGAAGGCTCCAAACTAATCATAGTCAAGATGGATTTCCTGCCAGGCCTACATGCATACACAGCTATAGTAGGATGAACACACACACACACACACTCACACACTTATACACACACATACATATATACACACACATACACACACTCACACACACTCACTTACACACACATAAACATATACACTCCAAATGTAATAAAAACAAACAAAAACCCCTTCTCTTATCAGGTAGTGGCAGCTCTCGCATGACTCATCAATTTTGCTGAGACCTTTCAGGATCCTGCCTAGATGCTCAAAGATCCTGTTTCAGCCTGGGGATAGGAGGAGGCCCCATGAGACTGGAAAATGGTCCTTTGATTAGAAGGCTGGGAGACTGAGTGGGACCCTGGCTGAGCTAAATATGAACAGTGAGTTCTTGTCTCCTTGCATCTTCAGGGGCGCTGTTGGCTCCCCCCACCCAGATGCAGACATACCAGGAATTGCATAGGAAAACCCTAACAAGCACCCACAACCACTGCTCATCACAGTAGCTAAACAGGGCTGAGACACTAAGCTAAGAGCTCTAAGATCAGAGTCAGCAGCAGAGTCTATGGCTACGCATTCCTGCCTACTGGAGAAGGGCCTTCCAGACAGGAACCCTGTGCTCAAGACATTTTCAGTCATCTAGTAGATAACTGAAGAAAGCAAAGAGAGGTTGGATTCTTTAAGGAAGCAGCAGTTGTAAACGACAGAAAGATTTTTAAAGATGTTAAATGTTACATGAAATTATTTCGTTCCTAGTGAACAGTGAGAATTTGATGAAATCATTGCAGAAGTTGGACCAGGAATCACGTTGAGTCATTTCAAGCTTGTAGCCAGCTATAAAAAAAGAGAGAGAGAGAGAATGATCAAATTTAGTTTTAAATATTTCAATATTTTAACTACTTGGAAGTACAATCAAATATTTAAGTTTTATTTTTGGCACAATTTTAAGATATACACAAAACAAAAGTATTTGGAATCAAATCCCAAATAGACATTCCCAAGCTTCTCCCTGCTAGACACAGTATCTCTACTCATTTACATATTTTTAAAATGCTTTATTAGCTTAGGAAGAGCTAGGTGTTTTATGCCATTTTTTCTTGTTTTCCTGCCCCAGCTTAATTTCCACTTTCAGGTCACATGTAACATAGCAGTTAAAATTACTTTCTCTGCTTTATGAAATGAAGTCCAATATGAACTATCCAAGGGATGGGAAAATGGCTCCGTAGAGCCCGAATTTGACTCATCTGAACCCACAGGAAGCTGAGCCAGAACCTGCACCTCTGTACTCTCAGTTCCTCTATGGTGAGAAGAGAGGCAGAGACAGGAGAATTTCTCAGAGCTCTGACTAGTCAACCTGGCCTGTGCAGCAGCAAACAGCAGGGAGATCCTGTCCTAGACATGGTAGAGGGTGAGGACTGATACCTGAAGCTGCCCTCGGTCATATGTACACGTACTGTGGTACAGCTACACACACACACACACACATACACACACACACATACACATATACACACACACTGAAAAATGTATAGGATCTGTATATGTCTAACTTATGAAAAGTCTATCTCATCAATATGCATACCTATCAGCCTTCTATCTATATCATCTATCTATCTATCTATCTATCTATCTATCTATCTATCTATCATCTATATAGTTATCACATATCTGTCTTTATCTATCATCTATTTATCAGTCTATCACCTATTTATCATTTATCTATAGTCTGTCATCTATTATCTATTACCTATCTGTCATCTATCAATCATCTACCTATTATCAGTGTGTCTATCATCTATTTATCTGTCTCTCATCCATCTGTCTATCATCTATCGATAATGTATCATCTATCTATCTATCTATCTATTATCTATCTGTGTGTCTATCATCTATGCCTGTCTGCCTACCATCTATCATTTATTTATCTCTCTGTTTCTCATCCATTTATCATCTATCTGAAGTGTATCATCTATCTATCTATCTATCTATCTATCTATCTATCTATCTCATCTAGCTATTGATCATCTACCTGTTTTTTTATCTACCTGTTTTTTTATCCTCTATCTACCTGTATCTATCCATTCACCTCTCTTTTATCATTTGTTGATCTAGCCATCTATCATCTACCTATCACTCATCTAGAGGCAGGAGTGAACTCATTTCACTTCCGCACACCACCTTCCTTTTCTTCTTCCTCTATCTGTTCACAATAGTGTATGAATATGCATTTTCCTTTCAAAGAATCACACAGAGTGGAATATTCATCAAGAGACAAGATATCTTAACATTATTCTGGGGGAAAGGGTGTGTCTTTGTGCATGCATCTATAACCCCCCACAACCAATGGAGCTCTTTTATAGCTCTTAGTAAGTATAAAACTACTAAGAGCTATAGTGTAAGAGAGGCTGGGCATTTGCTACTCACTTCTGATTTCCAGCTTTATTTCATGATACAGAATAAGTCAGAACAAAAAGAAATAACCCTTTATGGCCAAACCCTGAGGATACAGAATATTAAGACATGTTCATGTATAGCTGCATATACTGACCACACCTTCCTTTTCTTCACCACACTTCACATCCACGGACATTTCTCTGGAGTTCTATCAGAACTGGAGTGTCCATCACTTGGTTTGCCTTCCATGTGAGATGCGTGGATGCTGTAGATTCCGTGGCCCTTGGTTGTGGCGGAGGCTGCATGTACCTCACCGCTACAAAGCTATTTTACCTTCGGAACTCTCCCTGCCACTGCCTCTGTTTCCCATGGAAGGCGAGGTGACAAGGCTTTTCCGAATGCATTTTCTCATTTTCCACAATATGTATTTTTTTTTCAGTCCCACACTGACAGCTTTATTCCACAGTACAACGGCAGCTGCTAAGCTTTCCTGAACAAAGCCGTCCCTGTGAAATCACTCAGGGAAGACAGGCTTACAGAGACAGATTTCAGCCTCCGAAAGGATGTAACAAATCACAGTGTGGGAGGAGGAAAACATAAAAATGATGGAGCGCACCTTGATGGGAGTATGTTTTTAATCACCGCCTTCAGAACCAGGCAAAATTCTAGAAACGTCTTCTGTGGAGTCTACACATATAAAGTTCAATGCTTTCTTGCTGGGGGCATCTTAAAACCTCTCCCCCCTCCCCTTCCCCCTGCCTCCCCCTCACCCCTTCTTCCTCCTTTTCTCTCTCCCCTCTGTCTCTCGCCCCAACCCCCCACGCCCAGGTCCTCTTGACTAACTACTTGCTCTTCAAGAGGCTAAATTCCTGACCTGGGCCTTTTCAGGGACTACAGTTGTCCAGTATTTCCATAATGAGGCATCCCCCAGTCTTCCTGCCTTCTGAAGGATTTGTGTATAAGTGCCCATCAGCTTTGGAACAGTGAGGCAGCTTCCTGAATTGCTTAGAGCCGGCTCCCAGTTGCCAGCCACTGAAGTGGCATTACAGCAATGTTCTTTCTTAATGAGTATTAAATTTACTTTTAGGCAAACCCTCTAGCTGGCACTAAGTGTTCCCTGGGCTTCCTACTGGCTCTCTCTTCCTTGGTAATTGCTCTGTTGCTAGTGACTACTCAGTCCTTCCCTTTGGATGGAGAAGTGTTGAATGTTTGCATCTTATGCTTAATTTCAAAACAAGGAACAGCGTGAACACTCTGCAAGTCTTCAAGTAGGGCCTCTCCTTAGTTCTGGAACAAATCGGTATGGTTTAGAGGTTAGAATAGACTATCTAAATTTGAATCCAGACCCCACTTCATAGAGCAGGACTTGAACGATCATTTGATCTACGGGTCAAATCTATCCCAGTATCCCAGCATCTTTAGCTAAGAATAGAATTTTCTTGTGTGTATGTATGTGTGTGTGTGTGTGTGTGTGTGTGTTTCTAGAGACTGAACCTAGCACCACAAGGTGTTAGGCCAGCACTCTTACCAGCCTCCCCCAACTTCCCCCCCTTTCTTTATTTTAGGTTTTTAAGACAGAGTCTGTCTCAGGATGGCCTTTTTCTTCACTTTGTAGCTTTAGCAGGCTTCAAATATAAGATCCTCAGTCTCCTCTAAGGTCCTAGGCCTGTGCTACCAGGCTTGAATAATTTCACAGTTTTAAATAGTCAGAAGAAAGGGATGCAGCACCTTGCAAATGACTTGGTCTCAGCATTTATGTTGGGCTGCTCAGAAACATGTGTACAAACAGCTCCAGGGAACCTGCTGCCCATTTCTGGCTTTTACCAACACATTTATGTGCGAGCGTGCATGAATCAACACACACACACACACACACACACACACACACACACACACACGAACGCACCTTAAAATTGTTTAGGTGGTAGCAGTTTATGATGTGAGAATCATCTGAGATTCTAATTTTCACTTCCATAAATGAAGTTCTCAGAATTCAGCCATGTTTATTATGTCTGCATGAGCTACAGTTATTTCTATGTTACAGTGATAAAGATAGCCACGAATGTAACCAGACTACACCCATGCCATTGAGTTCCACAGAGCCTAAAACATTATCATCCACCTCTTTATATACAAAAACTTGCACGGCCTGGTTCAAGCGTTTGATTGATCATGGGCACGTCAATTTCTTCTCACAGCCTCAATGACTTCATCGATAGAAAGGGATTGATCACACAGCAAATCACAGGACTATTGTAAGGAACAAATGAGGTCATTGATCTCTCAACACTTAGAAAGCTCATTGTTAAAAGTAAAGGTGGAATGACTGGTTATTAGTTATATCACTCTAAGAATCATTTTGCTCTTTTACTAGTCTCGCTGGATTTATTTTTAAGAGGATGATGTATGTTCTATGTCATATATTTACTTGTGTTAGTATGATTTTAAGATAGTCATTTAAAGGAATTTATTGTTTCTTAATATTTAATTGGCTCTTATGAGTCAAGTACTTGTCTCCTAATATAGGTTATATGAAAATAAAAATCCCCTATTCTTTAAGAGTCTTCCAGAAACATCTTAGAGTCATATTTATAAAAGTTTCCCTCTCGATCCCATTCTGGACATATCTACATATTTTTTTTAATCATTTCCAGATTGCAGATTGGAGACAAAGTAAACTGTGCATTCTCCAATCCAGTTGGGCTTTTGCAAGAGGTTTGTGTACAGAATGAAAGGGAAAATTGGGCTATTTATTATTCTTGTCAAGCATAAATTATTTTTATGTATCTTTTAAAAATTCTTAATAGTTTAGGAGAGGTCTTCAAAAATTCCACCTTAAGTCTGAGCCTGCAAACCCATCCATGGATAAAAATCCAATAAAGATTTCTCTGCTGACAGGATGAAGGCATTTGCCATGCTGCTAATGAAGGAGGGAATAGAGGAAATCCATTTGGTTATTTTCTGATTCCTGTCCAAAAGCAATTGCCTCCCGCGGTGGTTTGTTCTTCGTGCTCACACAGTGCTGGGCCATGTCCAAACCTTCCATCTATTTTGATCTAGGAGAGCTAACTTCTTTGATGTGTATCTGTGGCTCCTAAAGGGCCGTGCCAGGTTTAATCAAAGGTGCATAGCTTCAGCAAAAAATAAATGACAAGAAATGATCATGGTGTTACAAGCAGGGGTGTTCAGCAGGCTACAGACTTTGCCGGGGCCAGGGCCTCCCCCACCCCCCAACCCCCAACTTTATATGATAAGTAGAGGAACCCCAGAGTATCTCTCTCAGAAGAAATAATTTCACGAAAACAGAACAAAGGAAACCAGGCAATCTTTTCAAGCTCTTCCTTCCATTTCACTGTGCAACCGATATTCCTGCGGCTGTGGCTGCGGCTGCGGTGGCGGAGGTCAGCACTGCTCTGCAGGGTCCTCACTGAGTGTGTGAGCCCAGAGGGGAGGTTCAGCTTGGCACTAGGGTCTTTGGGGCCTCACGGGGAGTTTGCTCGGGACAAGCATGAGTACCAGAGCCTACCCTAGCTGCAGGGAAGCAAGTGATGGCTTAGTGACTTTTTAAAATGAAAATGTGAGGCTGGACATATGTTACCAGTTGATCCACACAATGGTTATAGAGCAAGGAGTCCCCAGAAGCTCTCTGTCGACTCTGTCACCAAAGTATTGCCCACACAATTAGATCTTTGCCCTCTAGAAATGTTTTGGTTTTACATATACAAATATGTATATATTGTTGTCACATCACATAAAGTAGATGATATAATACGGTAGCATATGGAACACATCGTCTTTTTGCTGTAATCTGAGGTGCCATCTGAGCCCACCTGGGGTGTGTTAGGCAAGTTCTCAGGCCCCGGGTTATGCCCCTGGCTCTAGTCTTTTCTTTCTAAAGTGTGCTCACTGCTCATATTTTATGTGTATGAATAAGTAAGGACAAGCTTGTGTTTATGTGTTTGCCCATGCAGGTGGAGGCCAGGCATGGCCATCAGGTGAGGCTTCCTCCATAGCCCTCACTGTCTTTTCTGAGACCCCTTCTCTTAGTGAATCCAGAGCTCACTGATGTCTACACTGGCTGACTATCAAGCTCTGGGAACCTGCTTGCCTTTATTCCCCCTTCCCCATGTTAAGGTTACAGGCGTGCCACCAAACTCAACTTTTAGGTGGGTTCTGGGCATCCAAACTTTGGTCCATGCGCTTTGGTTGAGGCTCTGTACTGATAGAGCCACATCCCAGTCCCCAGCTTTAAATTCTAACTCTTTATGAGGTCGGTGTATAATGCTTTCTACTCATTTCCCAAAATATGTCTTAGTATTTTATTTCTACTACATCCAAAGACACTTCCAGAAGTCTTGCTTTCATATTTAAAAATTATCGCTGTGAGCTCTATGAGATAGAATTCTTTTTCTCAAAAATTTTTGATCAGCTTTAAAAATCAGAAGTCTTAAGATGTTTTCATGATTTTAGGGTGGATTGTGATTGAATATGCTCCTATAGACTGTACACGGTTCCATTCCTGCAAATTTCCTTAGCTCTACCTCAAGTGGATGCCACTTTTATCCCTCCCATGCTATCATTGTGTCCTCTGGACATGATATCATAACTCTCAGATGACTGCTCAGATATAGATGATATAGCCATCTCACCACTACTCAGGCTTTACCAGAGACAATATACCTTCCCTCAGAACTACATGTCTCCTTACACAGTGGAGGAGATAAAGACGGAACCGGAAGTGGAAGCAGAAACGGAAATGCTGCCCTGCTGTGCTTCCGTACTCCTGAGATCATTGTATTACTTACTACAGTGAAGTTGCCTTTTGAACTCTCTGCTTTCATATCCTGCATCAGAAGGTCCCGTTCTCAGCCTTCTAGACACAATTGAGCTTTCCACCGTCACCTTCAACCCCATCAACCAAACCACCAGATTCTGTCTCACAAAGGGCATTGCAACAGCTTTCTGCTTAATCCTAGATGGCCTTGTGTTTCATTCACACCTGGAGGGTGGAGCAATCCTTCCCAGGCAGCTCATTAAGTTACAAGATGCAAGAGGCTGCTCTCTAAGGTCCCAGTGAGTGCGGAACAGTGGCTGGAGAGATTAGACCCTGCTGGAGCAGTCCACAAACTGGGACGTAGCTTCCGATGCTTGGTGCTGATGTTGGCATGGGCTTTTTAATGAAGCGTTGCCTTGGGTTCCCTCCTGCCCACTAAGTCACCCTATTAATCCCATTGGTTAGCCAAGCTTGAGTGGAATCTTTATTTGAATCATCATTGACATCTTGTCGAATAGACATTTTACAGTGTTGTTTGACACACAGTCCTGGAAGGGAATATCTATAGATACCTTTAGCATTCTCCAGTGGCTTTGAACTCTCTGAGAGGAAAAAAAAGGAGGAGGGAATTTTTTTTTTTTATTATTATTCTCCTTGCCCTTTGGATTACACGCGGCACACTGTCATTTCTCCATCTCAACCTTTTGGTTATTTCTAAGATTTGCTGGCCAACCTCTGGCCTCAGGTCCTTTGCATCTACTTTTCTGGCAGATGCTCAGTTCTTCCCCCCTGCCCCCCCCCCCCCAGACTTCTTCATCCTTCCCTCTCCTGGCTCGACTGCCCTCCTTCCACCACTGTTTCAGATTCCTCTGCTCACCTCATGGTCTTTTATTTCATTTTTCTCCTCCATAGTACCTCTGACTAAATATTGCTTATTTCTTTTTCACATATAAGTCCCACAAGACCAGGGAAGTTTGTTTAATTCATTGCTATCTCTTGCCTACAAAAATTGGTCTGAATGAGTTGCTGCATGGATGGTTGGCAGGTTGTATGGAGAGGTGGCTCTGCACAACTTCCAAGCAAAAAGGATATAGATAAAATGTGGTTATTTGGTGGCCTTCTGTTACACGCCTGGGAGCCCAGTTACTTTTGACAGTTCGGATGGGAGGATACCAAATGCTAGGCTAGCTTGGGCAACAAAGTGAGATGCTCTCCTGCAGTGGTTATATAGCCATCTCTATCACCATCAGAGTAACGGTGAGCTTGTGTTTTATGTCTATCCGTTGTGTGATGGTGAATCTTGGTCTTCAGTTTGCTGAGCATTGAAAGATGTCTAGATTATTAGTCAAGTGCTGTCTCTGCTATGTCTGTGGGGGTGTGTCCAGAGAGAACTGTGGGTCAGTAAATTGAGGCGAGAAAGCACATCCTGAATGTGGATAGTGGCTCTGAAGAGACTGCACTTGGATGAAACAGCAAACTAAAGAAAGGAGCAGCTCCCAGGCTCCCCTGGGCAAATGCATTTTCTTCTGGCACATGCAATGCAATTCTAGCTTTGTCAGCCTTTGAGTGATGCAAGTGTGTCCTAGAGCTGCTCAGGGAGGCTACTTCAGTGGGTCCTGCATATCCTGAGCCTTCAGCTTCCTGAACTGAGAATCTACTGTTTCCTCTGTTCTCCAGCCTGCAAATGGCCATTGTGGAATTATCAGTCCTCTGAATGGGTGACCTAACAACTTGTAGTGGTAATTAATTAAAATATGCTGCCCTGCCAGGCCTCTGTACCAAGTCCTGGTGGGTCCATGCAGCGCGATTGTCATGTCGCCATTGAGCTAATCTCTTCTCCTCCACCATCAGTGGACCCACATGGCACACTATCCACAGGCCGCCAGTTCCTTTGGTCCCCCATGGACCGTAATTGCCCTGGAGAACAGATTCTCAACATTCAATTAATTTGCCAATCAGATTTATCAATATATAAAACACAAATTCAATATGCCAATACAATGAAAGCTTTTGCCAATATGTCTAACCTCATAATACATACAAAAAGACGTCTCAAGCCATGGTGTTCAACACTCCTGCCATGACCTCCTTTTCTAGTGCCTCCCAGTGTCTCTCCTCTTCCCTCTTTGCTCCGCTCCTTACTTCCTCACCCAATCACAGCCCTCTCTGTACTCATGAATTGGGCAGGGAAGTTCTTGCGACCACAACTTCATCCTTATGACCATACGTGGTGGTTTGAATGATGAATGGCCCCTACAGGCTCATATATTAGAATGTTTGGTTGCTAGCTGGCGGAACTCTTTGGGAACAATTAGGAGGCGTGGCCTTATTGGAGGAGATGTGTTACTGGAGATGGGGTTTGAAGTTTCAAAAGTCTGCTTCATTCCCAGTAAGCTCTTTGCTACTTGTTTGTGGATCAAGACATGACCGCTCAGCTTTCCTGAGGTTATAGAGTCTAACCCTTTGAGACTGTAACTCTCAAACTTTTCTTGCATGTTTATAAGTTGCCTGGGTTATTGGTATTTTTTATCACGGGAATAGAAAAGTCACTAAGAGACCATATGTATGTATTCTATTGGTTCTGTTATTCATTCATTCATTCATTCATTCATTCATTTACTTTTGAGAATGCTGACTAATTCAGGAGTTTTCTAACTAACTAAAGAAAGCTATGCTGGTTAATACCGCCAAGTGAACAGGAAGCAGAATCCATTGGGAGGCAGACCTCTGTGTTTGTGAGGGAGTTTCTACATAGGGTTAACTGAGGTGATATGGAATGGCATTTAATGATAGGCTTACAGTTTCAGGGAGGAAGACTCAGTGGCAGCAATGGAGGCTAGAGATATGACAGTGGCAGAGACTGCGGGTGTGGCCTTATTGGAGGAAGTGTGTTACTGGGGTAGGGCTTGGAGTTTTCAAAAGGCTTCAGTCCTTCCCAATGAGCTGGGTTCCAGGAATGAATTAAAAGGAGAAAGCCAGCTGAGTACTAGCACCTCCCTCCCTCCCTCCTTTCCCCCTCCCTCCCTCCCTCCCTCCATCCCTCCATCCTTCCCTCCCCTGGAACCCCCTCTCTCCCTTCTCCCCTTCCCCTTTCTAACCAGGGCTACAGTGTGATCAGTTACCTCCACTTATAGCAATAGGCATAGACCCTTGGAACTACAAACCACAACAAATTCCTTCCTACTTAGGTTTTTATGTCAAGATTTTGATCACATTAACAACAACAACAAATAAATAAATAAAACAACATCTGTTACCTTTGTGAACATAATGCATCATTAAACACAACTTGATGTTTAACGAAAGGAAGTATGAAACAACATACAGCAACACTTTGTTCCTATGTCCGTGAACACATCACAAGTGTGCTCAGCTATGTACATATGAACAAAATCTGAAGAGGGACAGGCAAAGGCTCTCCTGCTGGTCCTGAGGGAACATGTAACCTCACGGGCCTTCTAAGTCTGGAACAATTCAGGAACATCCTCGAGATGGGCATGGCTCATAGCACAGTGCACAGAGGAGAAGCCCTTGACCCCCCACAAGCAGGCTTCCCCTGAGCCTGCCTGCACCATGATGGGGTGGTGCCATTGTGGGAGGAGATGAAAGGCCTTCTGCAGCCTCCCTGTGGTCCATCTGCAGGATTCTTGGCTTCTCATTCTCCCAGTATGTTAATTATGTCAAAGCCAATTAGTGGATGGTGTTTTATATGAAATCATTCAAACAGCACTCCTGTGGAAAAAGTGACTTCTGTAAACAGAGAAGCTAAACCATAAAGTATTGATTTCTACCTGTTTAATAGAATCATCTGAAGTTTCAGTAAAGCCTATTGGAGATTTTTTTTATTACTTCTTAAAACAATAATAGTTTAATGGCTGCTCTGTCCTTCGCTGTGTTTCTTAGCCATTCACATTAGCACTATAAAGTTCAAACAACCTCCCCTCAGAGCACAGGGTGTTAGCCTGACTTCTTTCTTTGTAACACATATAGCATTTTAATACATACAACTTTAATATAAAATATTTCTCATACAATATAGTTTTATCATGTTTTCTCCTATTAACTCCTACCAGATCCTGTCCACCTCCCAAACCTTAACCACTTTTATCCTTTTCCTCAAAAGACACAAAAACAAATCCCCCCCAAAACACAAATGGAAAAAACAAAAACAAATGCCAAAACAAAAACAAACTGGAATGAAACAAAAAGCCCACATAGAAAACATGGAGTTAGTTCTATGTTGGCCAACTACTCCTGGGCATGGGGCAGGCCTTGGGGTGTGGTTGATAGTCCTAGTGACACTCCATTGGAGAAAATGGATGCTCCAAGCAGACAACCATTGCAAATAGCCTCTTGGTTAGGGGTGGGACTTCCTGTCCACTTCTGTCTCTTAGTGCTGGGACCTGGACTGGCTTGAACTTGTGCAGGTCTTGTGTGTGCCACCATTGTCTTCGCTGAGTTACATGTGCATCCATCCTGCTGGGCTAAGCCTCTTTCTTAGGAGAATAAGGTATATGTAAATTGCATGAGGGAAGAAATAACTGACACGAGATACTGTCCTACATTTTATTAAATGCCCCCCCCGAAGCATTTTCAGTTGTTAAGATTTTCATAGCATTTGATGTGATCTGTGAAATGTGCACAGTAAGTTATAGTAGAGAGGACGATAGCAAGTCAGCTACAGCACAGTAGTGCTGCGAGGAGAAAGAAAATCCTCCCTTGCAGCTCTTCCTACTCCTGTACTCTTCAGAACAGAAGAGAAACCATTCTCAGGTGGCACCCAGCCAATCTCTAACTCAGAATCAATTGCTTTGCCAACAAGGAACACAAAAGATGTTCATTGTTTGCAAACCGACTTCCCTGCAAGGGTGCCTTGTCTCCGCACTTGCTGAGGGCAGGTTCAGACATCGCTGAGGCGGCTCTCTGCTGCTTTTCTCCTGCGTCCTGTTTCCAAGGCTTTCTGGAAGAAAGTAAATCCACCTCCCATCCCGAGGACAGGGAGACTTTCCATTTCCCAGTGTGATCTCTTCATCACTGCTGTGGGACCACAGCAGGCGATTGTTCTGGAAGACAGTAGCCAATATAATTATCTACACAAAACAAGCCAGCGGGTAGCCTTTGGATTTTTTGAAGTTTTTGTTTCTTAAAATTTGTGTACAGTCTTTTTTATCTCCACATGGTAGCCAGATAGATTTGGGCAATGGCGATGATCTCTCTCTTCTCTCTCTCTCTCTCTCTCTCTCTCTCTCTCTCTCTCTCTCTCTCTCTCTTCTCTCTCTCTCTCTCTCTCTCTCTCTCTCACACACACACACACACACACATGAGAAAGAGAGAGAGAGAGAGAGAGAGAGAGAGAGAGAGACAAGAGACGAGAGAGACGAGAGAGGAGAGGGAGAATACAAGGAACAAGAAAGGAAAAGAACTGGACAACTCTTTCATCTTTAATTCCTCTCCTGCTCTTTACGTTCTCTTTCCTAACCACTAGAGGGTGAACAGAAAGGGAAGCTGGAAAGAATAATAATGCAATTAACATTGTTCTTATGCCATGGCCCTCCTCCTCTTCCTCCCTCAACATTTTAAGTCTTTGAAAAATCCTCTTCCCCTGTCTCAAATTCCTTCCTTCCCAGGGCATCATCATAGGACATTCTCCTCATCTTCACTTGCCAGCTCTTCTCTGGGATCTTCTGCTGGTCATCTTGCAGGTCCCTGATGAGCACACAACCTTCCGTGTGGCCTTGGTGCACCCTTGTTAACCACTAGCATCCTGTGTCGGCTGGAATCCTAACCATGGCTGTGTCAATGGGAAATGTGTATTCTTGGCTCTCAATGACCCTATATAGACTTTTACATATAGTCAGGCTGTAGCTTGGAATGTATAATAAATTTATTATGTTGGAGATTTATTTTATTCTTATGATTGTTTCTCCCCAACCCCTCCATATGCCACATGTGTGCAGGTGCCTATGGAGGCCTGAATAGGACTTTAGACATGTTCTGAAATTAGATTTCCAGGAATGGTTTGTAACATAGTTCCTAGGAGGAGAAGCAGCTCTAAGAACAAATAATTTTTGCATCACCAAGTCAAAAGACATTTATAGTATCCCAAGCTAAACCTATCTAGTAAGGACCACCACCCTTCAGCAGAATGTGCTTTTGCAAAGGCACATTATTTAGCACTTGAGAATTACAAATCTCCAGTTGATCTAAAATATTACTGTCTCAAATCTCTTGGAGAAAACCCATGGGTGGTGGCTCAGACCTTTAGTCCCTGCACCTGCCAAGTAGAGGTAGGTTGATCTCTGTAAGTCTGAGGTAACTCTGGTTTATGTAAGTTCCAGACCAGCCAGGGCTACATGATGATACCCCCATATCAAAAAGAAATTTAAAAAAAATGAAAATAAAGTGAAACTTGTAAGTACTTTGAGTCCTGATTCCATTTAGTAGTATGAGTCAAGTTAGCTAAATGTGGACGCTTTGAGGTTGTAAAAATGTTATCAAACTGCTACAACAATTTCTGCTGATGAATCAAAGGCTGGACAAAGTAATCCTAGGTTCTGTTTTCCCATAACAGATATGTGCTCATGTAACTGTGCTTTTAGGCTACTTTATTGGATACTTATGCCTACCAACCTTCTCCACACCAATCCTTCTGACCCAATGCTTGGTAGGTAAGAAAGGTTAGAGGGGAAAGGAGGCATAGATCTCTTTAGAGTACTTCCTGCTGACTAGAGGCAATAAGTTCCTTGGGGCAAGTCCAGTCTTTGTCATCAAAATATCTCTAATCCAGAAAACCAGCAATTTAGCAAAATTAGCAAAACAGCAAACATAACAGCAAGAATCAGGGGTAGCAGCTTAGGGAGTATCAGGCACTGCAGGCTTTCAGGGCTCTGGCCTCCCTAGATTCACCAGAATACCTTCAGAATATCTTCAGCTGGGAGAATCACACCCTTGCCAGAGCATGAGTCAAATCATAGTCAGCCGCTGTGGACAATCTGAAGCAGCTCCATATCTCACACCTAGGATTAGAGTGAAAACATATTCACATAACTTTTTTTTAAGGAAACCAAAATTCTCTCTACATGTTCATCTAATTCACTATCACAGAGAAGTTTGGTCTTTTGCTATTTATTATAATGCCAAAAATGGGCATTCAAGTCATGGTTTCTTTCCCCTAAGGAAGAGAAACTCTTCACTTAGACCCAAGTGAGCTATGTGACCTCCCAACACCCCCAAGTTGTTCACACTGTTATCCCTGATTGGTGAACAAAGATGCCTATAGCCTATAGGTGGGCAGAATTGAGATAGACAGGGCTTGGGGTCTGAGGAGAACCACAAGGAGAGAGAGGAGGATAAGCAGCCATGGGGTAAGAATCTTGAAATCATGGCCATGAGAGCAGACCAGATGGAACATGTTAAATCCTATTGTGGGGTTGGTTATTGGCAGGGAAGTAGACATTATAGCACAGAGGGTAGATATGTGTTTTCATGCTGATTAAGGCTTATAAATATAAAAATTGTGTGTCTTTTATATGGGAACTGAATGGCCAAGGGTGAGATAGAAGTGCAGGACTGATATTAAATATTTTCTACAAAAATATATATTCATTTTGAAGGAAAACAAAATTCTCACTACATGTTCATCTAATTCCCTGTGATCTGTTTGTCATTCTGCCTCACAATCAAGTCAAATTCAACATAGCCACAGCAAAGTAAGCCTTTTCATTCTTCTAGGATTAGATGTGTTGGTGGCTTCTATCTCATTCCACATACAAGTCTAGTTCAGACACCAATGAGTGAGTAGTTCTTATCCCATTTCTTAATCTATTATCCAATCATGTTCTCTTTTATTCTACATTCTCTGACCATTTTCAACTATGGAGTCACCATACATTTTTTTTATGTACTGATATCATCTGTTCACATGATAAACTCATGCCATCTCTCTCTCTCTCTCTGTCTCTGTCTCTCTCTCTCTCTCTCTCTCTCTCTCTGTCTCTCTCTCAAAGAGTTACTTTTTATGTATGAGTACACTGCCACTATCTTCAGACTTATCACTCTATCTGCAGGTTAAAATATATTACTTAGCATGGCTTATAAAAATCATGAAATTCCTTTGAAACACATGAAACCTGCGGTTCTGCCTTATGCCTTGCCAGCTCACCTGGAATTGTGCTGTTTGATAGGATAGCCACTAACAAACTGACTTCTTTATAATTTTTTTATGTGTACATATTTGTGTGTTATTTCTCGTGTCTGTACAGTGTGTGTACATGTGGGTGCATGTGTATGATTATCTCCAGAGAGGCCAGAAGTCAGTATTGAATTGAGTATTGTTCCTGATTTCTCTCCTTATTCTTTAAGACAGGGTCTCTTAATGAATCCAGAGCTTGTTAACATGGCTACACTAGGTGGCTAGAGGGTCATAGGGATCTTCCTGTCTCTGTCTTCCCAGCGCTGTGATTACAGGCATGTACTACTACACCTAGCTCTTTTGTGATTGGGGGTCCAAACACAAGTGTACACCTAAGCTGTACACTTGTGTTTGGACCCCCAAACACAAAAAAAGAGGCAAGCGCACTTTTACCATCTCCCTAGCTGTCCAAAGGAATTTTAAAGTAAGTTAGACTATAATAAACACCATTTCTCATTCATACTTGTTCCATTTCAAGTAGCCACACAGGATTATGCAGTAGCTTTGGAGAGGAAAACATGAACCTTCACACTCCATCCTCATTCCATAGAACATTCTACTGAAAGACAAAACAAAACAAAACCTCACACACAGCCAATGGTCAGTGTGGTCAGTAATTCCCTAACTAAATGTGGTTTCCTTTCATCTGTATTGCTTATTGCTTACTTCCTGTTTTTCCTTTTTTTTTGACAGAGAACAATAAGCAATTTGTTAGCCCATATTGATCTTTGTGTCTACTTCATCCAGTAATCTTAGTAATTATCTACTATATCTTTAAAATCTAATATCAAACTTAAAAAATATCAAACCATAAAAAATTTCTAACTTGAAGTAAAAATGTACATAGTCATTTTGGAAATATCTCTTCATGTTTGATATTTTAGTTGGGTATAAAATGTGCAATAGTGACTTTAATAATGCCAACTATTATTAAAGTTCAGTTCAGTTTGTGGTAAGCAAACTCACTTCAAGTAAGATAGTTAAATTCATATCCCCCTTAATGACTACATTGGCCATATCTCTAGTCCAGTAGATAGAGTATTTATTTATTTTGTCTTTAATACCAATTAGGCTATGGAGGAAAAAAAAAACCCTAAAATTAGTTTTCTTTATTTTCAGTTGGTTTTGACAATGAATCATCCTACATAGGGTAGGATGTTGTACATTGTGTAACAGTTTGCTCAGATTGAGACATTCTACTCTGCAGGGAAACTACAAATTGTTCTTTGGTGGTATCTGCACTTTGGTTGGTTATGGGTTCCCTATCTTCGGGGAGTAGATGTGTCTTGCAACTTCTCAGGAAAAGTTTTGTCACACAACTATGTCTTACTATTTTTATTTTTAATTAATTGACCACAAGAATCAATTTAGGATACATCTAAAATGTCACTTCCCAAGATATTTTAGCTTTCAGCTTTCACTTATTTGTGAAAGTTTTATGTGGATTTTGGAGACTTGGAGTTTAAGTACTCCATGGTCAGGAAGTGTGACTGTTTTTTCTGCTCTACATTCTGTTTTCCCTGTTTTCTTTGCTTTGATAGTTCAACATAGTCATAGCTGGATGATAATATGTGCTGTGGGTAGGCAAGATAGTTTAGTGGTTATTTTAGTTAGGGTTTTACTGCAGGGATAAAACACCATGACCAAAAAAACTAATTGGGGAGGAAGAGGTTTATTTGGCTTACACTTCCATATCATCGTCCATAGTTGGAGGGAATGAGGACAGAACTCAACGGGTCAAGAACCTGGAGGCAAGTCATGGAGGCTTGCTACTTACTGGCTTGTTTCTGATGGCTTGTTCAGCCTGCTTTCTTATAGAACTCAATTTATGAGACACCAGCCCAGGGACAGTGCCATCACCACCCTTCCCTTTGATCACTAATTGAGAAAATGTCTTACAGCTGGATCTCATGGAGGCAATTCCTCAACTGAGGCTCCTCCTTCTCTGATAGCTCTAGCTTGTGCCAAGTTGATACACAAAACCAGCTAGCACATTGAGTAAAGGCACTTGCTTCCAGCCAGAGGCACTGAGTTCAGTTTCAGAGACCCATGAGGTGGAAGGATAGAACCAATTCCTGAAAGTTGCCCTCTTATTTCCACACAGTTACTGTGGCATGTGCATACTCATCCACTAATTAATTAGCTAATTAATTAATTGATATAAAAGATAAAAATATCTAGACTCTGAAATATCAGTGTCTAGTATTTTGATAATTATAGTGACTTTGAAGTTTTTTGACTAAGTGCATGGATCATGAAATGAGCATGGGAAATCTTTGGGGGGTGGGAGTAGGGATGTAGCTAAGTAGAAAAGTGTGCGCTTAACATGTGCATGGCTCTGCTTTGCACTGCCAGCACTGCAAATGGAGAGGGAAAGTAGGAGCAGGGGAAAGATAAAGCAACTCCCACCAGAAAGCTTTTATCTACAAAAAGCACCTTGAGGAAAATTAGTTTAAGCTAGAATTTATTATTCTGATTAATAGGTGCTTGTACAATATTGAGACAATTATAGGCTATCTCTTTTCTTCCATTGAAAAGGTGTAATTTCCCAGAAACGGTTATCTAGAGGAACCATAAAGTTCATATACATGGCTGTAGGGTGCATTGCCCAGTCAGTATATAAAGATTTTATGTACAAAGCAGCTAACTTCTCACAAACTTGGGCCAAGTCTGTGAAAATGAGAGAAACAGACTACATTATAGTTTCCTTCCTATTGCAGAAAATGTAAGAAAGATAGGCACCACAGCTGCTTCAGGATTGCTTGACACTTCTGGGCAGGATAGCAAATGAACCCCATCTTTGAAAGGTCCAAAAACCTTGGAACTACACATTTTCAATTCTCTGGGAAGCATACTGGGCTCCTCAGAAGGCTAGAGTTGTTGGTAGCATCAGCCTGGGTCCTTGATCCATGAGAATAAAAGTGGATTTATAAGTATTTTCTCACCAGTCAAAGTGAGACTTTTTTAAGTTGTAGTAACCATTCCAAGAAATGTTCTTGATACTGGGGAAATTACTTCTGTGACATCTGTCTAAGGATGGTAATGGACCACCTATTACCTAAACACACACACACACACACACACACACATATCATATATATATATATATATATATATATACACACATATATGCTCTCTATATATACATATACACACACACACACACTATACACATACACACACACACACACACATATATATATAACCAGAGCATCTGATGAACATACAACTCAGAGAGCATCAGCCCATTTCCCATAGGAATTGACATTTCAATTCCTCCTCAATCTATAAGCTAGCAAAGTTTTCAAGTTCTCTTCCTGATTGTTCTTTATTAGAAGTTATCTTTGTAGTTTTCAGAAATATCTTAGACATTTAAGATCACTAGGAAATAATTTACCTAAAGCTGCTTTTTTGGTGGCTTAGGTTGTGAAGAGTTAGAGTGGTATAAACTCCTAGACATACCCTTTACTAAAAATGAAAACCTTGGCTCTTCCATTGGACTTGGTTATCTCTGTGAATGCTTAACCAGAAAGAAGATGTTGTGCCAGATTTGAGCTCAGGCCTGAAGACACTGATTGTTCCTCCTGGCCGTTGGGTTTCTAAGGATCCACCAGAGACCTCTGGGGAGCATGCCCTGATCTGTTTCTCACTAGTGCCTTCAAGGAGGACTTGGGGGTTTGATAGACAGCACTCCATTGATCCTGTTTCTTCCTAAACCAAAAGAATTTCCAGGCGTAATAAGCATTCCCAGGAAGTTGTCTTTGCATGAACCAAAGGTAGATTGGTCAGGTTAGCTAAGACTTAATCAGATGTTTCTCTTACAAAATTCTTTCCCACAAATGATGCAGGGACAATTGACAGCCACAGAATGAAGTTGGATCCCCTTCCTCATACCACACAGAAAAAACTTAACTCACAATGGACTTTCAGATTCAAATATGTTAGAGATATAAAAACTTGGTGAACCTAAGGGTGAATATTTATGAAGGCTGCATGGCATCCGTTTATTAGCTTCAATATCAAAAGTCCAAATGTTAATAGATCAAAAGAGGTTTTTGTCATTTATGAAAGTTAGAAACTACTTAATTCTAAAGACAGAACTCAATGAGTGAAAAATCAGCCACATAAATGAGACTATGCAAGTCATATCTCTGTTGATCATAACACGGAGGAGCTATCAGTGTCTTCAGGCCTGAGCCCAAATCTGGCACAGCATCTTCTTTCTGGTTAAGCATTCACAGAGATAACCAAAGTCCAACGGAAGAGCGGAGGATTTCACTTTTAGTAAAAGTGTTTATAAAATACAGGAAAATACAAGCATTCAATAGCAAATAGGTAAACGATTCATTGAAAGGAAAAAGAAAATAACCAAAAGATCCCACTAAAAAAGACATATAAACAACCAATAAACACAACAATACCTAATGCCAGTTGTTATTAAAACAGTAACATTAAGATATACATAAAGATATAGTATGATCTATATACATATATATCATATATATACAAAGCTATATCTTTATATATATATAAAGATATAGTGTGATTTATAATACATAAAATATAGCATAGTTGAAGAGACACAGAAAATATTGTGGGATGAAAGTCGTGGAGAGGAGTGAGACTCCTCTTGCATTGTTCATGGTAAAGCACAGCTTCTTCTGGAAAATATTCTAGCAGATCCTCCAACTACTTAGCATGGGCCTGCCGTAGGACCCAGCAGTTGTAGTCTGGAGTAAAACCTAAGTGGATAGCAGGTCTTATGTTGCTCGTGGTGACATGCAGCGCCTTATTCACAATGTCTCCAAGTGAGAAGCTACCTGAAGGATCATTGGTTGATGAGATGGTGAACTGTGATGCATACATGGAAGCAGTATTACTCTTCAATAATGAAAATAATGCATGACATAGCAGAGATGGGTCTTGAAAAAATATCCTTCTAAGTCACAAAAGAACATGTATTGATTGATTCCATTCATTTGGTATGACAAGAAAAACCTGGAGATGAAAACGGAATAGAAACTTAGGGCTCAGGGTGAGTGACAGCTAAAAGGAACAAGGTTCTTACGGAGAATGACTGATGGGCAACTACCCCCCACCCTGCAGTCTAAACTAAAAGCAAGTCTGTGACAAAAAGGGCCAACAACATTGAATCGCACACCTTAGATGAGTGCACTATATGATATATGAATCATATCTAAATAAGGATGGGTTTATGTGAAGCTGGGATATGACACGGCTCTTGTTTGGGCTGATTTGTCACGCACCAGCCAGAACTAATCCACTTCACCTTCCATTTCTCAGAAGATTGCATTTAGAGTTCAATTGCCGTGATTTGAAAAACCCATGTACTCTATAGAAGTCTACCTGCTTGGGACGAATAGTCAATCTGGTTTTCCAGTCATGGGTAGGGGCCATTTTGGCTATCTGGTCCAGTCAGTATGGACTGATGCTGCCCAAGAACCCATAATTCCCCTCCTCTGGAAGAACCTGCTCAGCCAACCTACAGGGCTGTGATGGTGATAAACTGGAGAGAGTCTTTTATGTGCTCTCTCGGGGAAGGAATGTTTACAGGGGGATGCCATGCTTTAGGTTTTTCTTCATTTTGTTTGTAGAATCCTGCTACATAGATCTATATTGACAGGTGACAGATATAGTCACATAAAAGAGTGTCTTCAATTCAAACCCAAATACTTCCTTCAGTGGAGGAGATACGTTTGGATGCTTGCTATGTTAGAAAAAGATGCATCATGAGTTATACTGTTACAACATGTTAAAGAATGCCTTCACGTCATTAAGAAGGTGTAGATAGACATTTGTGTTTATAATGAAACAAAAGCCACGTTGTAGATTAATTTATCTCAAATTAATATGACCTAAAATGCTCATGAGTCTAATGTCACCAACACGGGAAATAAAATTCCTATGTCTTTATAATTCAGTTGTTTCTCATTTTTATACTAAATGTTGTAATAATTTTGGCTCCCGTGTCTACATAGATTAAGGGTAATTTGCTTATGGATAGATGGCTGTGATCTAATTCTAATGGATAAGAAAGGGTCTCCTTGCTGGAAGAAAGTTGCTAATTCCAGTAAAACAAATTTTGAAACATCCTTGAGTAAAAAGTACATGAGATCTAGATCTGCTTTGTTTTGCTAAAATTAGAATCAACAGTCTGTGAGCTCCAGCCTCATCAGGAAGTCATCACATTTGTCACCCTCCTGGCACTACATGGGGATTAATCTCTCCTTTCATCAGCCCCTCTCACTGTTGCACAATCTTATAAAGTCCCCCCACAAAGCCCAATTAATAGCACTGCTTTCTTCAAACCCCATGAATATACAATTAATAACCAGCGATCATGGGAGAACAAAAGAAACAACTTCAGATTTTCTAAATCATTTTGACAGACAGCTGTATTCCATGGGATAGTTCAAGGAGTCGCCGTCTCCCTGTTATATATTTATTAAAGACAAATTGGATTGAGCGTTTAGTGGCAAGACAAAGAAGCTGTGTTATAATTAACTCTCATGAATGCATTTGGGATTTAAAAAATTCATTTCCAATGTTTGATAATCTCATCATTTAACTTGTACTAAAGTCACTCTATTGCAAAGTCATCTTTGACTGCACCACACACTTTAATTACAGGATTTTGTCTTGATTTATATTGCGATGTTCTTTCTTCTTTGACCAAAACCCCCACATAGCTATGACATGGTTGTGGCTGGTGTGGAATCCCTGACATGTGTAACAGGACCTGGCCAAGTAGATGCCTGCTGACTGCTTCCTGAGTAATTAAGAGCAAGTTTCTCTCTTCATTAATAGTAATGTTATATAGCAATAATAATAATAATAATAAATACCCAATTGGTGTTCATTAGTGGTGAGCTAATCTAGCTGATAATACTTAAGGTAAGCTCCTAGTGGGAAGTCAGCTTGTCTAGTAGAGAGAACAGCCTTGGGCAGCTTCTCAAAGTCAAGCTCACAAATGAGGTTAGCAGTTTCCTCTGTTGACATCATGTAGTCCACAGAGTCCAGCAGATCTCATCCCCCTATTCTCAATGTAGAGGACTGGAATATGGCCTTCTGCACTCAGTACCAGCTGGTAGGGTATACCAGGCATCTCAGGCGAAGAAACGTCTTTCCTGTTTATCTGCAACCCCAAACTCATTTTGTGTCTTGAGTCCGATCTCACCCTAACTGCCATTACATTCCTCTCGAATATGGGAATTGGGGTAAGAGGTGCCAACCATATACGTGCACACACTTTATAAGAGAAAACATGGCTTACTTCACTTAATAATAATCTCTAATTCTATCATTTCCTGTAAATGTCACAGCTTTATTCCTTTTGTAAACAGCTGAATAAAACTCTGTTGTGTATAGAGTACCACATTCTCTTTATCCATTCTTCTTTTGGTGGAGCTCTGGGCTGTTTCTATATCTTGGCTGTTATAAATAGAGCATTGGTAAACATCTGAGAGTATCTCTGTGGTTTACTGACTTAGACACAGACACAGACACACACACACACACACACACACACACACACATGCACACACGCACACACGCACACATGCACTCAAGAGTGGTATAGTAAATCATAGGGTCTGTTTATTGTCATCCAGATAACAGTCCAGGGCATGCTATCTTCTTTGGTAGAGCCTAAAATCCTGGAATTCTGAGAAGCCTCCTCTGATGGCACTGGGAGATTTCTTTCCTTCCCAGCTGTAGGAGACCACAGTTTGACAATGAGCCACAGGCTAGCCATATGCTTATTGGGTTCTAAACCCTAAATTAAAATGCCAACTTGTATTGATGACTCTTCTCATTAGGATGACAAAATAAAGCAACTTTAAAGAGCAAGGTGGTTTGGGTTCATGGTTTAAGGTGGGAAACTGTCCATATATGGCTAGGAAGGAATGGTAGCAGTGGTCACACCCAGGAAGCAGAAAGCTCACAAGAAGTAGGATTAGGGAGGAGTCTGCTCACGTGGCATCCTTAGTCAGGAAGCAGAAAGCTCATAGGAAGTAGGACTAGGGAGGATTGCTCACATGACATCTACATTCAGGAAACAGAAAGCAGACAGGAAGTAGGGCTGGGTGACAAACTCATAGGTCATACCCCCCATTGACCTATTTCCTCTAGCTAGGCCCTGCCTCTTAAAGATTCCACAACCTTCCAAAATATCACCACCAACTCTACCCAAGGGAACCCATGGGCAGCATTTTAGCTTCAAACCAAAGCATCTTCTGAATTCAGCTCACTCAGTCAAACAGAAAGCCTGAGCTCAGATTTTCTGAGCACTATACATATTCTCAGGCCAATTTTAGAGCAAATAAGTCATCTTTATCAGACACTGTGTTATTGGCATAAATGTAGGGCATTTGCCATGGTAGAGAGTTTTGTGAGGATCCAAATGTGAACTAAAATTCAGAATTACAGCTATGATCTTTGGTTATCTGTTATAAGATATTCAATTAGTATAGCATTCTGAAACTTTTAATTAGTAATTCTACAACATTTATGACCATGTTTAATTAGTTTGTTTTGTTGGTGGAATACATAAAGTTCTATATATATATATATATATACGTGTGTGTGTGTGTGTGTGTGTGTGTGTGTGTGTGTGTGTGTGTGTGTGTGTGTGTGTGTGTGTGTGTGTGTGTGTATAAAATGATCTACCATTTCAGCCTATCACTACCTACTCAGAGCATTAGAATAAAATATTGGGGACACAATGTACTTTTCAGAATGGAAGGCTGCAGTGACGGCTCTTTCTACACTCACCTGTGCTAACACAGTGCCAAGTCACTTTGGCCAAACTGTAGGTTTGAAAAGGTACCAGTTCTGACTCGCTTCTGCTCTGATATGTGCTCTAGTGAGCACTGGAGTGTAGCTGACCTCATCAGGAAATCACGTGTAGGAGGATGTCTTGGAAGCTCGCAGCTCAAGGTCAAAAGAGTAAAATTGTCCAAATAATTCTCACAGATAAACACAAAGTGCTGAGAGCAGTCTCTTCTTCCAGCTCCCTAGCGAGAGTTCAGCCTGTGGACCTGATATCAATGGGGACAATGCTTTTATCTCTTGTACATGTGTGCCTCCATGTGTCCTCTTTATAGTCAATTCAGATTTAGACTTTTTTTTTTAATATTTCTGCTATTGGAATGGTTAAGGATAAGGAGTGATCCAACTCTGCAATGCTTTTGCTGAACAGTAAAGACAGTAAAAATAAACTGAGTCCTGTTCTTCTTTAAGGAATTTACATACAAACACACATGTACTCAGAGTGAGGAGCTGGCGGGGACAGAGAAAGGTGTGAGATGTACCTTTGCTATTTAGGGCATTTTCAAGGATAGTCTGATGATTATAACAATCATTCTAAGCACAGACTATGATAATAGGATACAGTATTTAAAACTGCGAGTGTGTTGACTTTTTTTTTTTATTAAACAGCAAATTATTGTGCAGTATCACTTTAATGTGGAACTGCAGAGCTATTTCCTGCCTCTGGCAATTTGAACTGTTGATTTGTCAAAAGTGACAATTACTCTACCTGTGACCCTCTGAGTGTGATATTTGGGGACAAATTTGTATATGTATGGTGCTAAAAGTGAACCTTGTAAGTTTCCCTTTGTGACTGAGGCTATTTATTAAACTCCGATTGTACCAAGTAAACAATCTTGCTTCCTTAAGGGCAAGATCACCTGAATCAATGGCTGTGATTGGCATTGGACTGGGGGGGGGGCTTTTCCAGAGAATGTACAACCACAGCTAAAATTGTTCTTACATGACTCCTGGTGTTTAGAAAACTAAAGGGAGACCAGAATAAGCCTAAATAATCTTTTCTACATGTGTACTTGTATGGCTATGTCTTGACTGTGATGTGAAAAAGAAACAACAGAACTGGTGGATGACCTGACTTGGAATAGCAATACAAATCTTGTAATAAATGCAGGTATCTGTATTACTTAAAGAAAAAAGCTGTTTTTAAGGGAAAATAGAGCTCATGTATTTTAGTTACAGTAGGAAGTGCTTCTAAAGATCTATTTGTTATTATGCATATCTGTGAGTGAGGTTGTATGTCATGTGTGTGCAGTTGCTCAGGAATTCCAGAAGAGGGCATCGTGAGCTGCCTGATATGAGTGCTGGATTCCGAACTCGGGTACTCTGGCACAGCAGCAAACACTTCTGCAGAGACATCTCTCCAGCCCCAGAAAATGCTTCCCTGCCCCCAAAACTGATACATTATACCTCTTCTGGGATACAAACTTCATGTTCCTCTTCCCTCTCAGTTTAGCTTCCAAAGCAGACCTTGGATGAACTTTCTCTCATTTGCTGATATATTAGCATAGTGATCCCTGAAGGGTCCCATCTAATCTCACAATGGCAGGGTCCCATCTAATCTCACAACGGCAATGTAGCTGACAGTATGACCAAGCTTGTTGCTAAACCACATCTACTCCCGCCTCAGGTAAGTAATGACCAAACTAGGTAAACCATATATCTTGTAGGGAGGAGAAATAGAGGCAGATTTGGCTGAGAAGCTGCCAGGAAGAAATCTTCCTCAGGAACATATTTCCACAGGATGAGGGTGAGACAGAAAAACCTCTGTGTTTTTTCAAAATAATCAGGATGCTTATAAAAGTAAGCATTCCCTAGTTATTATCTGAAAAGCCTTTCCATAGCTTTCCATATTCTCGGGACTCAGCCCCACAATGGTTTTCATCATCCCATATGTAAAACTTTTCCCATTGCCTGGGAGACAGCACTTGGAGACAATATAGAAGAACCAGCTTGGAACTGTTCTGTTTAATCAAGAATAAAGTCAATGTCAGAGACTCGGTGTTCTAGATCAACAGTTTTCAGGATTGATACATCTTAATCAAGTAATTAGGTGACTTTTTCAGTGGTGTTTTCCACACCGGAGAGAGGAACAGATTTGTCGCTTTGCTCCGATGCCTGCTAGCAGCAGTGTTCGTTGTTAACAGAGACATTTACACGGAGCCACCAGTTGGCAGGGGCTAACACTTCATTGCTTGCTATTCCCACATGCTGAGGATTGTGGGAAGGCTGCCAAGCTTTCTGTCTCATGTAGCTCTTCAGCATAGTAACAACAGAAAGCCTTTTCAAAAAGAAGAAAAGGCAGCAAAGAAGACAATGGAACTAAGTGTCTATTTTTTTTAATAAAAGATTATTAAAAAATAGAATGAGGGATTTTTGGTAACAATTCTCTCTGGTTTATTTTCTTTCTCTCTTCTCTCATTTATTCTCCTTTTTTTGTTTGTTTGCTTCTTTTTAACTTTGAGAAAGGTTCTTATGCTGTAGTGCATGCTTGGCTGGAACTAATAAGTAGCCTATCCTGGTCTTGAACTTACAGAAATCCTTCTGCCTCAGCCTCTCACCAGTTAGGATTATAGGTATGAGCCACTACGTGTGGCTTTTCACTTTGTTCTTTAATTTTAAATGTTTTCTAAATTGGAGTTGCAGTTTTTCAAATGCTAAAGTCCTTTCAGATCACCTTGGGAACCCAATAAGATGCAGATTCAAGCTCTGAAGACTGAAAACAGCTGAATACAGTCCAGTGCTATGGCTAAATCAAGAACTAAACGTAAAGATCAGTTCTGACTCTTAGATTGGTAGTATCAAGACAGAGCCCTTAGGTTAGAGATTCTCAACCTGTGGGTCACGGCCCCCAAAAGACCACCAGAAAATACAGGTATTTACACTATGATTCATAAGTAGCAAAGTTACAGTTATGAAGCAGCAACAAAATTAATTTTATGGTTGGAGGTCACCCCAACATGAGGAACTGTATTAAAGGGTCACAGCATTAGGAAGGTTGAGAACTATGACCTAGATCAGTGAGGAAAAGGGAACAGTGAATGATACTGGAGGCGTGGGCAAGATAGGCTTCAAACGTTACAAGTCTGGCTCAAAATCAAAATTTGGATTTCCTGTATTGTTGAAGCTGGTGTCCTTCTACCATAGTACATCTCTCTTAAGATACCAAAGTATTTTTTTTTGGTGTGAAAGATTATTTTATGTGAAGAAAAACTTTACTCAATATTGTCACTTTCAAAATTGTCTAACGCCATTTTTAATTGGAACCATAGGAATATTTAATTTTCATATGGAACCAGCAAAATAACATATTCCATAGCTTATATATGTGCATGTGTTTAATTCTTAGTTTAGGAACAGAAACACTGCACATAATTATATCTTGCTTTTTTTATTCGTACTTTTTTTTTTTTACCCCACTTGTCTGATATTTGTCTATTGAAGGTAAGAAATAATTTTAAAGCCAGGTATGATGATTTCATGCTCACTCGGTGGATGGAGGCAGGGGCATTTTGATAAGTTGGTAGCCAGCCTGGGATCCATATTGGGTTCCAGATACCCTGAAGAAACAATAAAAAAATTTTAAGAAAGGAAGAAAGAAAGGAGGAATGAGTATATAGTCCCTTTTTTTCTGTTTCCTTCTGTGGTTATATGTGGCATGTGAACGAGCAGGTCTCTGATTCTTGTGCCTGCTCTTGGGTCTTTCTTCCTTCTGTTGGGTTCCCTTGTCCAACCTTGCTGTATGCATTGGGTTTTGTTTTGAACGTATTTCACTTTGTCATGTTTGCGTGTTGTCACCTAGAAGCTTGTTCTATTCTAAGGAGAGACAGAAAGGAAGTGGATCCAAGTGGGAGGGGAGCTAGGGAATAATTGAGAGGAGTAGAAAACTAACGACAGTGTACTGTATGAGAAAGGATCTATTTTCAATAAAAGGAAATAAACTAAAAAAAAAATTGTAAAAGAAAAGTTGGTAGTTGGAGTAATTAAAACGAGGCTGAGTTTTGATACTTTAAAACATTTATCATAATATTAGTTAGAAGACAATAAAGGTCTTCTCTAGAGGGTCCAGGCTAAATAAGAAACTTTTTGATTATAAGTCACAGACAAGTTGTTTTCTGGTGTGTGTGTGTGTGTGTGTGTTTGTGTGTGTGTGTGTGTATTTTTCTGCTTGTTTGTTGTAAGAAAATATTTTTTTAAGGATTTAGTTATTTGCATGTGTTAGAAACCACCATGAGTATTTGTGCACTACATGTGTGCAAGGGTCCCTGGAGGCCAGGAGAGGGTAATAACACAAGAGGAGACAAGGGGATACAAATAGGAAAGGAAGAAGTCGAAGCATCCTTATTTACTTCTGTACATAAGTGACTCCACCACACATCTCCTAAAGGGTACACAAGTAAACAATAGAAATCGCTAGCCTTCCCAACATAAACAACAAATATACCAAGAAAGAAATCAGTGGAACAAGCCCATTCATAGTAGCCGTAGATGAATGTCTTGGAGTTAAACTAAGCAAAGAAGTGAAAGATTCCTACAATAAAAACCCAAAGATGCTGAAGAAGATATCAGAAGATGGACCTCCACGCCATGCTCATTGATGGATACAATTAATAATGTGAAAATGGCCATCCTACCCAAAGCAAGCTACAGAGTCAATGCAATTCCCACCAAAATGCCAAGAATTTAATTCTTCACAGAAATTGATAAGACAGTCTTAAAATTCCTGGAGAAGCAAAAGAGATGCCAGATATCCAAAATATTCCTGAACAATAAAAACGTGGTTGGAGCTGGCACAGTATTAAGAGGAGTATGGCGGGGACTCAAAGCCAGACACTTGCTCTACAACATAGAATTGAGAGAAACAGACAAACACAGGCTTCACCAGCCATGCTTCAACAAATGCCAACAGATGAAAACAAAACCCAGGCTCACAGCAGAGGAAATACAAATGGCTAGAAATAGTTTTTTAAAATGTGTTTACTAAACTTAGCAATTAGGGAAATGAAAATTAAAACTACTTTCATATTGCTCCAGTCAAAATGGTTACAATTTCAAAAATTTTCATTTTCAAATGAAACCATTGCTGGTCAGAATATGGGAAATGGGGAAACTTCATGGCTGTTGGTAGGAGTGCAGACTGGTGTAGCTACTGTGGAAATCAGTGTAGTGGTTCCTTCAAAAACCGGTAATAGATCCACCGCACGTGGTCTGACTCCACCATGCACTCCTGATCATTTACTCAAAGAACTGTTTTCTTCCTGCAGAGACACAATCTCATCCATATGCATAGCTGTTCCATTCTCAAAACTAGGACATGAAGACAGTCTAAATTGTCTGTCAGTGAATGAATGGATAATGAAGACATGGTACCTATATACAAATGAATTTTACTTCACCATAGGAAAAATAAAATTATATAATTTTAAAGTAAATGGATGGGTCTGGAAAATATAGTGCTGAGTGAGCTATCTCATGCCCAGGAGACAAATGTCACACATGCTTACTCACATGTGGATCTAAGCATCGAATCTTTACATTTGCTTTATTAATTTGGAGTACCTCTACAGTTCGTGAAACTAGAGAGGGAAGATTGGTATGAAAAGGAGAGAGAGATTCCTGGAAAGGAATGGCATACAGGGTAAAAGAAAAAGGGGTCTGTATAAATATGAATACATAGTCTCTCTTTTAGCATGCAGTGGAAAAGATTCTTGAGCTCTGACCATTACCTGAAGAGCTGTGTGAGCTGATGATGGCTTCTTTGGCAGGGAGGTTTGGTTTTCTTTAATAGTGTGATTCTTGGTAGGACAACTATGGGTCACTGGGTGACCTCACACCCAGAAATATATGGAAAGATCACATTGGAACTAATAGGTTATTGATTTTTTAAAAATTATATATATGCATATATATCCCCATAAAAGAATTAGAGGGGCCGGGCAGTGGTGGCGCACGCCTGTAATCCCAGCACTCTGGGAGGCAGAGGCAGGCGGATTTCTGAGTTCGAGGCCAGCCTGGTCTACAGAGTGAGTTCCAGGACAGCCAGGGCTATACAGAGAAACCCTGTCTCGAAAAAACCAAATCCAAAAAAAAAAAAAAAAAAAAAACCCAAGAATTAGAGGGGATTATGTTTATCCAAGAAACAATATATAAGCCAAAAAGAGCCCATTACCAACTGTGAGACACCTCTCCTCAGATAGTTGGTCAGGGGTGTCCCCAAATAATATAGCTGTTGCCATTGTTCTTGGTTGAATGTAGAACTTAGTGGTAATACTCTATTTCTGCAGACAACATGGAGAAATCAAGTCAGTGGTAACTAGGAAGTTTCCTCCCTGCTGGCTAGCTCTAATAATACTGGAAAGTTCTATATCAGCTGTTGGGAAATTAGGGCAGTGTCATCAATACTGTTACCCAACTGTGGATCCTGAAGCCTGCAGTAATGATCAAGGAGGCAAGCTATGCTTATGGGTGCAATCGTGTCACAAATTTATAGAGGTAACCAGTTCCTTCCTCATTGAGTTTAAGTCCTGTTCTACTGGAGGAAACACAGGCCTGATACTGAAAATCTGGCCAAGAAGACTAGTTAGTTAGCCCCAGAGGTGAACCTACTACCATTAGTTTGTTAAATGGATCTAGTATCAAACTGTCCCCTAAGTTCATATGTCTCTGCTTTCAGATTAGTAAAGTCGTCAGTTCTTAGAAGAAAAGGGTTTGTGTGTGTGTGTGTGTGCAGTAGATGGCAGTTGGCAACAGGTGCATAACTGGTCAAAGTGCATTTTGATCAAAGAATTCAAGAGACCGCAATCACAAATAGAGTATCTATATCACACTCTCTCCCCAAGGCCTGGGGACCATCATAGAAGAAAGATCGTATGGGCCACAGGTGAGGGAGGACCAAAGTGAAACAGTATCTTCTGCAGATATCAGGGCCACTGGTCTCACAGACTCATATCAGCTGCACTTGTCTGCACAAGATCAATCTAGTCAACATTAGAGTGGGAAAGGATTCATGGGGCCCCAACACTTCACTGAGGGTCTATGGACAATGATGGCTTCTGGGGAAGACAGAGGAGAGAGAGTCCGTTTTCTTTCATGGTGTGATTCTTGAGCCATTGGCTGAATTCACACCAAGGAGTCTAAGGAAAATACAAATTTGAGCCAATTGATTATTATTATTATTTTAAAGAAATGAAATTTGGCAGGGAATCTAGAAGTGGTTCTGGGAGGAATTAAAGAGAAGAGTTGGGGATGGATAAGATAAAAATACACTGTATAAAATTCTCAAATAAACAATAAAAATATTTATTTTAAAAATTCAGGCAAAGTGGCACAAAGCCATAGCCCCAACACTTTAGAAGTCGAGGTAAAAGAACTGCATCAAGTTCCATGTTAGCTTGGACTATATGAGTTCAAGGTCAGCTAGGGGTACATATTAGAAAGATGCTATCTCAAGAAAACAAAAACCCTACACAAAATAGATAGTTGAGAGTTTGTGTGGAGGGGTGCTTCCTGAATTTCTTTCTCATCGTCTGAATATTAAGAGAAAGCAGATTTAAGTATAGTTGACTCTTCCTGGTCATGGTTTCTGTACCTATAGTCCTAACCAATGTGGATTGAAAATACTCAAAAATTTCTATCTGTACTGAATATGTGTAAACTTTTTCTTGTCACTCTGAAGAATGCAGCATAATACTTTCTTACATGGTATTCATATCTTCCTCAGTATTATAATTTAGAAGTGATTCAAAGCATGTATGAGGACACATGTAGATCATATACAAATGCTATCATATATCCAAGGTATTCTAAATTCTGAGTATACTTGTTCTTCATAATTCCCTTGTTCCAGTGCTATCCCCAGAGTTGGGCTATGTAACTTGGCAGAACCTTCAGCCAGTGCCACAGACAAGACTGAAGACCTGCTTTTCTTTGCAGATTTTTTGGAGTAGTTCTTCTCCTCCCTTAATAAAAACGAAGAGACAAGAGAAGGCAGGAGAGGTTTGTTGCACTTTGAAATCCCAACAAGAAAACAAAACAAAACTAAACAAACAAACAAAAAGAACCTAGCAACTGTCTTAGCAAATGCTTGTTAACAGCAGTCATTCAGAGTGCAGTTTCTCAAAGATTAGTCTGGATTCGTTGTAAGCCTATTTCAGCAGCACAACCATTTGCACTTCTTGCCCATGGGAACAGCTGCTATTTCGTTACTTGATTGGAGAGAATCAAACCCCTTTTGTCCTTTCCCCCTGGGCTCTGAAACCATGTCACCAGGGCAGTGGAATCACAGCCAGATTTCGCTTATTTTATTTCAAGCCAATTTACTGTCCAAACCAGGTCTCTAAAACATGGCACTGGTGCTAACTGCACCATTCACGCTATGCCTAGAAATGTGACCCCACCACTGGTTTGCTGCAGTTCCCACCCATCCTGAAAAAGATTTTCTGTCTCCACAAATGAGGAGAGGTCACTTTACCCACTCGGTGAAACTCTCCAGATGTTCCCGGTTGGATGGCACATCTGTCCTGTGTCCCCCTTGTGTTTTCAGAGCGCCCCAAACAGAAATTTGAATGAACCAGAAACTTAGTGTCTGAGAACGAACAGTCTCTATGCACGGTTGCTCTCACTGACGTGCCATCAGGGGCTGGTGGAGAGTCAAGGGCAACGGAGAGAGAGAGAGCCAGCCAAGAAGTGACTTCATAGGGAAAGGACATGCTGCACGGAGAGAAGCGTTCCCCGTGTGGAAATGTTACCTTTCAGAATCCTGGGATGATTCTATACTCTGTATAATAAGAAGATTATCTAGGTTTTTGAGTTGAATATTCCTGGCATCAAAGGGTAATGATTACAGAGATAACCCCAAGCAAACATGAACTTCATCTCATCTCTCCTCCCCAAACTTAGAAATGCCAGACTCCATGAGGCTAAATCATGCAGAAACACTCCAGCTGTCTGAGAGTCTGCAAGCACTGCCAGCATCTCTAGTTCTTTCTGTTTCCAATAGTAATTCCAGAAGACCTGCCTGGTCTTGAGGGGCTCAGTGACCTTTAAACCCTCTCTATTCTTTCTCACTCCGAGAGAGAGAGAGAGAGAGAGAAAGAGGGAGAGAGAGAGAGAGAGAGAGAGAGAGAGAGAGAGAGAGAGAGAGAGAGAGAGAAGTAAAACATACAAACTCAAACTTCCAAAACCTTCAGTAATCTCAGAGAAGTAAGTATCAAATGGCTTTTCCCAAAAGCACATGACAATGTTTGTGCCTCTCCTGTGGAAGGGGAGCACGTATGCTTGGAACACACCACACCACATTAGGAAGCACTTTACAATCAGGCTGGCCCTGTTCAAGTGTGTGCCCTCAAGCAAGCCATGTATTTGTTTGGCTGCAGCTGATCATATCCAACTACAGAGTGAGAAGGGAGGGGAGCGAGTTAACTGAGAGTCTGTTAAAGTGAAGTAACTGAAGTGTCTGCCTTGGAAATCGCCATCGTGCCGTGCTGGCCATAGGTCTTGACCACCACCATCCTTTCCATCCTGCCTGGGAAGTAGGCCATGGTCTCCGCCATTGGGCACAACCCCTGATGGCAGGTTTTGCATTACGTTCTCTTTCTGGCACCTGTGTTATTCTTCGGCACATGTCTTGCCCATTAGATGAACCAGTACACAAGAGAGGTAAAGCATGGCTTCTCTGGGTTTAGTGTGTCCCCAATCTGATACATCACTCCCCAAGAGGTCACTTATAGCCACCTGTAGACAAGTCATAGGAAACTTGGGCACTGTTAAAAGTTATACAGGGTGTCACTAAGGTGCAGAATGACTTGAACAACCTCAGAATCAGAGTGTTTTGGAGATGGAAGCCATTTTATAAATCGTATACATTGAAGCTTCTTAAACTGAGGGTTGTCCCCCTACATGGGTTCAGGCAGGTGAATGTGGGGGGTGGGTCTCAAGGATTACTAATCATGTAGTGTGCATCAGTAGTACATGGTTTCTGAATACACAAGGGCCAGAACTGTTTCCCTGCAACCTCGGTTCTGAACACGCATGTGCATCGTGCAGTCAGCATGCCTCTGCAATACCTGCATCAACGGGTTCTACTTGATTCACTTTGGCTGGGACTTGAGATCATGGGTATGTAACAAACTGAAGTGTTTCTACCGTACATGCAAATCTTCTGCTGTTCTAGAAACATAATCGTCTAATTACAGAGACAACAAATACTTCTAATATTTTCCTACCATCACTCTTCAGCATGTAAGTATCAAATTAGTATATCTTTGGATTGGATTATATTAAGCAAGCAAGCAAGCACATGTGTTCCCATTAGCATGCAAATTTGCTTTGATCTTTAATAGATGGTAAAATTTTATGTACAGTAAAGAATTGTTTTAAAATAAATTACATTGTGATTCATTATCAGCAAATGTTTGATTTGTTCGCTTATTTTTTTTTATTCCAGTACACCCAGTATCACAGAAAAAAATTATGGGCAGACAGGGGATTTGAATGGGATCCTTAAGGATCTCTGATTTAAAGCAATAACATTTACACTTCTTTGTGACACATAAGAGAGAGGTATGACACATTGACACGTTGTGATCCAGCACTCACAGACTCTCAGTGCAAAGAACTAACAAAAGTACTAACTTTTACTACAGGTACTAGATTCTATTCTATTTAGTTTTTAAGGATTCTTGTGTGTGTGTGTGTGTGTGTGTGTGTGTGTGTGTGTGTGTATGTGTGTGTGAGTACAGTCACATAGAGTCAAGAGGCAGATGCCTTGGAGCTGGAGTTATAGACAATTCTAAGCCACTGATACAGGGGCTGAGAATAGAACTCAGGTCTTCTACAAAAACTGTACATGCTTTTAACACATGAGCCATCTCTCCAGCTCTTCTATTTCATTTTAAAATAACTTTTATTAGCATCACTCGATTGGCTGGTGTGTGTTGAGAACAGTGACTGCCACTTGTAGGCCCACATTGAAGCTCTTTATCTTCTATTTTCTCAAAATCTTTCTACCCAGTCATCCTCAATCTAAGTTCTACTGTTGATTTGTTCTCTTGTATTTCAGTGTAATCTGTGAAGGATGCTGTGGCTAAACCAACAGGTTCTCCCTCCCCAGTTGATTCTTAATGAAGAAGGCAATGTCAGACAGCACAGAAAACACTTGACTAGGTTTATGGGAATGTTTTCCATGTAGCCAGGCCAGTTCTCAAGTTTTAGACTTAGTCATTTGTGTCTAACATGTCACCCAAAGCCTTGGGTGTGCCCTGGCCGGGTGCATAGCCTGGTGATATCACAGCCCTGCATCATGTTTTCTCAAGGGATGCATTTAGCAACATCCTAAAAATATCTTCATGTTCCCCTTGTTCTTCAGGCCAATGGCTGGCTAGATGGCTGAAGAGGATGCATTCAGTCAGGCAGATGCTGCCACAGCTGTATGTGACATCACCTCTCTAGCTTCAGGTTATTCCAGGGCATCTGCCTCTGTTCAGCAACCTCTCCATCTCCACCTCACCTCAGAGCTCTTCTGAACCTTCTTTGAAAGTTGCCTTGGGGCAATAAGCAAATCAATAAACAAAACAAACAAACAACAAACAAACCAGGCCGTCCTCAGGGAATTAAAGAAATGCAATTTTAATTATTAATAGTGCAAGAAATATCGTTAAAATAGAGATTTATTTTAAGAACCTGTGGGACTTCAAAGTTCTACTTTACACACAGCTTGAGACTATCGGTCAGCTGCATTATCAATATCGTTATTGATATCAGTGTCTCAGTCCCTGGAACTTTGGTGAGCTCCCTTACTGGAATATCCATCCCATGTTCAGAGCATAAAAAAAGAGAAGAGTCTAGCAAATATGGGTTTAAATCCAACTTCTCTCTTTAACAGCTCTGGGAAGTAGGCAGGGAGGGGACTTGCCTCTTCCACCTGCAGCCCCTCATAGCCATGATGAATAATGGATCAAGCACAATTCTGAAGGTGAATCACTCAGCTTGTCTGTGTACAATCTGTGTGGAGCGCTGCTTCTATCATTTTGATTTTTCTTAGGAGAAGTTGCTATCGTGAGCTTCAGCGAAACACTACTTAGTTGGTTTTCTTTGGCTTACAAATCAGCTTGTTAGATGTTCTGTGTACAAGTAGTAACTTACCTTGATCCTTTGTAATCCACAGAACTTCTAAGTGTATTTGGTTGACAGCTAACATTCTCAGTGATTTCATCCATATTAACATTAGACAGTAACAGAACCTAGCTAATGGGATGGAATTGACAAGTTCGTCATTGGTGAGAATGTGGATCTCAAACACATACTTAACTTTTCTGGGTAATAATTATTGGGTCAGATAATCTCTAAGAATAGATAAGCTTAATTATTCAGATTTAATAATTATTACCCATCAAAAATTCCAACGGTGTCTCTCCTGCTTACATCTCTGCAAGGTGGTATAGTGTGTCAATTCCATTCTGTCAGAGGCAGATCGCTGTCTTGTGCGCTGTAACAGTGGTCTGAGCCAAACACAGCCATTTATTGTCTGCCTGGTCAAAAAACACAGTGTGGGGAGGACGGAAATCATACCCGTGCCCCATGTTCCAGCTGGTTCAGTTCATCCACAACCTTGTTTTTTAATACCTTTCTGTGGAAAGTAAAGTCTTTCGGTTCTTATCATGTCAATCATTTTGATCCCTCTTGTTCTAAGAATCATAAATAATTCAAGGTCAAAGACAGATTGCACAGCGAGAAGGCCTGTTTTTGGCTTTACACTCTTACCCTTTGCTCCCAATGTCAGAGAAGCTAGGAGACAGGAAGTAGCTGAAACCCTGCTCTGAAATTCCACATTTAAATTCTCTCTATCTTCTTTTCTGGAAAGGTAAGAGATAGACCATTTTCAAGGAGAAATGAGAGTCATTCAATGATTCCCGGCTTCCCTCTTCATCCCTTTTAGCTGTCTCTGGATTTCTCTGTCTTCTGTAGTGCTGACCAAATTACAGACTGGACTGACATGACCAAATGAATTAAGTGTAATTGACATCAGTGGAGGATGCCAGCTTTGGAGGGGCTGAGGCAGGAGGATTGCAAGTTTGGGGGCAGCCTTACACTACAAAGTAGCCCTTTGTTATAATAATGATTATAATGGTAACAAGACCGTTAATAACCAATGTTGGAAATTTTCCACTAAAGACAATGAATAGAAAGAAGCCAATACCCTTGAGCATAAATGTGTACGAATGACCTTTGGTAGCTACAGGTATGCAGTGCTAATCCAGACTCTCCCAGACGGCCATGGACTGAGATCTTGGAGCCTCAAGAAAGAAATGAGCCAGGGAAATTCATCCAAGAACACAGTCCATATGCTGTTAGTGAAATGAATGATCATGCTAAGTCTAGATTGTTCTTAGATCTTGCTTTGTCTGATGATTTAGCACAGCCTTTTGAGAAGAGAACCTTCTGGAAAATAAAAAAAAGAGAAAAAACAGGGAGGACATTAAGACAAAAAAAAAAAAAAAAAAAAAAAAAAAAAAAAAAAAAAAAAAAAAAAAAAACCTGGAGCTATAACTCAGTGACAGAGCACTTGCCTAGCTTCCTAGCATGCATAAGTTCTGAGTTCAGTTCCCAGCATCACTCACACACACACACACACACACACACACACACACACACACACATTCATGTACTCATGTACATATACAGAGAGGAAGGAATGAAGAAAGGAAGGAAGAATGGAGGAAGGAAAGAAGAAGAGAGAAAAAGAAGAGGAAGAAGAAGAGGAAGAGGAGAAGGAAGAGAAGGACGAGAAGGAAGAGGAGGAGGAAGAGGAGGAGGAGGAAGAGAAGAAGGAGGAGGAAGAAGAGGAGGAAGAGGAAAAGGAGGAGGAGGAAGAAACAGATTCTCTTACATCTCTTTTATATTGGGAGCTCAAGCTGTGCACAGAAAAATGAACTGAAAGGACTTCTCTCTCCAGGGAAAGGATGGCTGAACTTGGAACAATGAATTGGAACAGTGGGTATCACATGGGGAGGCAGCAGCCAGAGAGAAACACACAGGTTGGGCTGCATTTCAACAGTTGTTGGAGCCTGAAAAGCCCCCGGATGCCAGGAGCAAGACAGAAGCAGGCTCATGGGAACCAGGCTCAAGGCCACAGATGTTAATGGTAAATTAAAGAGAACTTGATGATAGACATAAGGCCGGAGAGCATGGTGGCCGGCTGAGAGGTGGCATGAAGGGTGTTGGGGATGGTGGCCTGCTGCATTATGGTAGACGGGCGAAGATCTGCAAAGCTACCAGGGATGCTATTCTAGAAATATCAGCTTAAAAAGAACACGTTTTCTTTTAACCTAGCTATTTCTTCATAGTCCTTGTCCCTTTATAGAAATAGAAGTCCCTATATAAGATTATTATAAATTAGAACTGGGGTTAGAACGATAGTGAAACAATGTTTCTTATAACATTATTTAGCTGTTTAAAGTGAGGAAATACTGCCAAAAATCTCAATTCTTGTCATCAAGGGAAAGGTTAAATAAAGAAGAAAACCATTATCATGAAGCATTATATAGCTATTACAAAGTATGAGCTATGTCTATATTTATTTACTTAGAAGAATTGCCACATTATACCATGAAATGAGTAAGACAAGACAGAGGAAAATTACATACAGTATGAGCCCAATCAATTTACATCAGCATATAAATGTCTACCAATACGTAAGTGCACACCAGGGCAGATGTAATTCTAAGAACAGAGATAAAGAGATGAAAGAGATACTGTGAGGGTGTGTGTGAAGGGTCTTGCTTGGTTTGTTTTGTTTGAAGAAGAGACTCCATATGTAGCTTTGGTTGCTCTTGATCTCACAATCTTCGGGCCTTTGCCTGTGAATGCTGGGGCTTCTAGTTGCTTTTGATGAGAAACAATAAAAGACAGAGAGAAAATATGTCAGATGACACAATGTTAAATCAAAATGTAATTTACAGAAAGCGTTGTGATCTTGCTGTGTGTGGCTGCAACTGTACATCAAAACAGAAAGGCCGAAAACTATTGAACGTTCCTCAAAAGACTGGAAGGGACATGATGATCCTGATTCTTGGCTTCAAGTAGGATCGATATTTTTTTAAAACAACCTATAAAATCATTTGTGTGATTCCCCAAGTTTCTTCTAAGAATTCCCAAATAAACTGTATTTTGATTCCTGTTTCTGAAGCATTGACTACTGCAGTAACTGGGATGACTGCAGCTCTTCACTTCAACAACTACTACTAGTCATCTATTGAGCACCTACTGTATACTACTACTAGTCATCTATTGAGCACCTACTGTATGTAAGGAACCTGAAAATAACACTGAATACATGTTTTCCACTTTCTTCCTAATCAGCACACACTCTAGGAAGTAGGTGATAAAATCAAGATGCAGCATATTAAGTGACTTACAGGGTTATATCACCAAGCAAAGCCTCTCACTCTTGCAGTACTAGATTCTAGATAGCCAACTGGTCTCAGTTATGATGGCTAATGCTGCCTGTCAACTTAAAAGAACCTAGAAGTCTTGGGATATCTGAGGGGGATTATCTTGAATATATTAATTGAGGTAAGAAGTTGCCTACTGTGGGTGGTGACATCCCATCGCTGTGATCCTGGGGCTGATATATGTGGAGAAAGTGACCCAATACCCGAAACGTTAGCATTCCTCATTTGCTGTTTCTTGACAGTAGGGCCAGCTCCCTCCAGCTCCTGCCACTGTGACTTCACTGCCACTGTGGGTGAACTGTAACCTGGACCTGTGAGCCAGAATAAACCCCTACTTTCTTAAGTTGCTTTTATCCAGAAATTTCATCACAAGAACAGCAAAGTGGGGCCACTCATCACAGGGATAATGATAACAAGATACAGTGAGACAGAATACGTCTCGTTGGAATATTCAATTTATAAAATCCCTAATAGAAAATTTTAAATCGTGAAACCCCTAAAAGTAATGTCAACCACCAATGCAGCAAGAGCAACAATTAGATGCTTCTATTCTTATATCATGTATGCACTATTATATTTTGTTCATGTATGCTCCTGTTGGGGCTCTGAGTGTGGACCAGAGCAGAACACACAGCCTTAATACTGATGCTGTCTGGCCCATGGGAATTGTTTGAAAGCCCTCAACTTAATGGTGAACGCCATACATCTTGGTGTGGGTAGACATACATTTGTATCCTGTCCCGAGTTTTATCAGTACTCTCTCCTCGTCCTCTTCCCACTGTTGACTTAGTCAACAGTGCATCCCCCTCTGCTTCCTTCAAACAATCTTAGAGACAAACAGTTTCTTCACTATAGGGAAGCATTCTTCTAGACTTGAATTGCCACTCGGAAGCAAATCTCATGCCTTTATTCTTTCCTGGGTCAATTATAGACAAAGATGTTGTTGGCATGGCTTCCCTGTGGATAGAAATTGCCTTCCTTAGGAGCCCTACTAAAATGGCTCAGGTTGTGTTCATAAACATCACAAATGCCAGCCCAAGAGTTTGTAACAAGACCCTTTTTTCCTAGGGACTAGACCGGTTTGGACACAGATGTTTTAAATATGTCTCTGCGGGAAAGTGTGCAGCCTGGACCACACTTCTTGTTAGTGAACTGAATGTCTTTCCTAGGTCACCCGTAGTGAAGCAACTTCATTGTTTTCCTGACACCAGAAGCTTTTTCCAGCTGGGTGCTTTTCTGCCCAGTATAGGGGACGTGGGGGGTGAGGGTGGGGGGTGTGGGGGGTGAGGGTGGGGGATGTGGAGGGGGCAGAGCCAACACAATAGTTTCTGACTTCCCTGTTTTCTTTGAAACCGGCAACGACTATTTTTTTTTTAGGACTTCCTGTTTTCTATCATAAACACAACAAAATCAAACAGCATTAAAACAAACAAACAAAGCCCAGAGACTTTTGCAAAGGTCCCAGAACTCTCAAAACAGTAATGGTAGAGCAATTCGTCATCAGTAAGCGAGGCACAGCTCCAAGCACGCCTTTTTCAAGAGTGCTTTCTCATTTCCCTTTCATGGTTCTTATGGTCTCTGGGAAAAGAACATGAAGACAGAATTGGAAGTTTAAAAGATATATTGACGAAGGCTGGAGAGGGCTCAGTGGCGAGGAGCAGTTGCTGCTCTTGCAGGGAACTTAGGTTTGGTTTCCAGCACTCTCACTGGGTGTCTGACTGCTGTCTCTAACTTCAATTTTAGGAGGATCTGATAGTGTCTTCTGGTTTCTGAGTTCACTGCATACAAGTGCTATGCAGATATATAGAAAAACAAACAAAACACCTTAAAGATGCATGGCTGAAGATAACTTTGAATGTGACAGTGGGGTTCAGATTGTGTTGGAGGTTTGTCCTCTCTGTAAAGGAGAAAAATTTAAGGGGCGTTGGGTAGAAAGGCTCAAGCTGTTGATTTGGAAAAACAAAACAAAACAAAACCTTAAGCATTTAGATTTGGAGAGCCCAAATTGGTGACTGCTGGTAGAGGGAGGTCATGTTCTGAGGGGTGTGTTCAATGAGAAATGTTGGGGTAATCTCTTGTGCACTGTGTAAAAGCATCATCAATAAAGAATTGAATGGCCAATAGCAAAAGAAGGAAGTTAAAGGTGGGAGTTTGGAGAGAGGGAGGGAGGAAGGGAGAGAGAGAGACAGAGAGAGACAGAGACAGAGACAGAGACGAACTCTGGGAAAGAGTCCGGTGCAGGATGATTTGCTACTCCCGACTCTGAGGAAGTCAGAAGAATAAAATTGAGGAGAGAACACTAGCCGTGTGGCAGACATAGACTAGTATAAACTGGTTAATATATGTGAAGAGCCATACACATTATAAATAAGACATAAGGCTCTTTGTCATTATTGGGGAGCCATGGGGGACATAGAAAAGCCCAAACAGTTACAGAGAAGCTACCATGATTCAGGTGACCGCACACCATGCACACACAGGCAGCACTAAGTAAGCTCAGTGGATTTAAGAGCACATGAAGTTGGGAAAGGAAAGTGGTGGTGGGGATGGGGAGGGATTGAGGGGAGAGAATGGAGGTAAATTGGATCAAGCCACACTGGCTGCGTATATGAAATTCTTAATCAGTAATTTGACTGAAAAACAACCGAAACCAAAACCAAACAGAACAACAGCAACAGCAAAACAACGACAACAAAGCAAAACAAAACAAAACACCTCAAGCAGGCTGATGAGATTCCCTGAAGCAAAACACACTGGCCTCTGAGCTAGAAGTGCTCTGCCCTGGTCCCACTCAGTCCTACCATTATGCATAATCATTGGTTGAAAGATGCTGGAAACATCTGGCAAGTGGTGACATGGAAATTTCACTTGGTTAAATAGAAATAAAGAAGACAATACAGGGTCAATAAATCTAAGACCTGGTCACTTAAAAATATAATCAAGGTAAATAGACCTGTAACCCAATTAACAAAAATAAGAAAGAGGAGACCCAGATTAAGACATAAGGTTCCTGACACAGATATCTAGAAATTCAGAACAATATAAGGGAATTCTTTAAACGCCTATACTCCATTAAGTTAAACATGGAAGAAATGGATGAATTTCTAGATTTCTCCAAACTACCAGACTAAAATGAAGAAGAAAGCAGCAACTTAAACCAACTCTCACCAAATATGGGGATTGAAACAATAATAACAGTGATTTCTAACAACAGTAAGAAGTCTAAATGGATTCACAGCAGAACACTACCAGACTTCCAAAGAACTACAACCAAAAATTCTTAAATTATGTTTTTTAAAAAATGAAGGCACACTCCCAAACTGTCTCTGTTAATCCAGTATCATGTTACCAAGACTATATAGGGCTACAACAGAGAAAGAGAGCTGTATACCAATGTCCCTGTTAAAAAAAAATCACATGATCAACTCAGTAAATGTAGACAAGACATTTGACAAAATGTGACATGCCTTCACAGCAAATGTCTTAAAGAGATTGGGATTCAAGGGAGCATACTTTGGTATAATAAAGGCTATATGTGACAAACACACCTCCAACATCATCCTAAATGGAGAAAATTTGAAGTGATCCCACTAAAATCAGGACTAAGATAGGGTTATCCACTATCCCCACTTCTTTTCTTTTCTTTCTTTTTTTTTTATTCGATATAATTTATTTACATTTCAAATGATTTCCCCTTTTCTAGCCCCCCCACTCCCCGAAAGTCCCGTAAGTCCCCTTCTCTTCCCCTGTCCTCCCACCCACCCCTTCCCACTTCCCTGTTCTGGTTTTGCTGAATACTGTTTCACTGAGTCTTTCCAGAACCAGGGGCCACTCCTCCTTTCTTCTTGTACCTCATTTGGTGTGTGGATTATGTTTTGGGTATTCCAGTTTTCTAGGTTAATATCCACTTATTAGTGAGTGCATATCATGATTCACCTTTTGAGTCTGGGTTACCTCACTTAGTGTGATATTCTCTAGCTCCATCCATTTGCCTAAGATTTTCATGAATTCATTGTTTCTAATGGCTGAATAGTACTCCATTGTGTAAATATACCACATTTTTTGCATCCACTCTTCTGTTGAGGGATACCTGGGTTCTTTCCAGCATCTGGCAATTATAAATAGGCCTCGGATTATGTTTGTGTACCTCAGTCTGTCCGAACCCTGGAGTACAGAACCAAGATGGATGCACCTCTCCTGACTGGTGGGAGGCCGAGTTCTGAAGTGGCTTCCGTGCAGGAAAGGCGCCGCACAACTGCAGCTGCTTGCCGCCCGGCTGGTCAGCGAAGGTCAGTGGTCGTGGGCGCAGGGCCTAACTGGTCCCTGTGTCGCCTTGGTTCCACTGCTGATGGCCCTTCAGCTGGACCAGCCACTGTTGCACTGCTGCCGCCGCCGCCGCCGCCGCTGCCGCCGCCGCCGCCCCCCGCCGCCGCCGGAAGTCCCTTTCCCCACTTCTTTTCAATATAGTGCTTATAGTACTCGCTGGAGCAGTAACAATAGGAGGAAAATACACGGGAACCAGGAAGAAAACAGTAAGTCCAATGGTCCCTATTTGCAATATTATACACAATATATATTTGTATCTCCAGAAGAGATCTCAAAATCTTTTAGAAGTGATCGACACTCTCAACAAAATGGCAGGATATAGAATCAACTCAGAAATTCAATAGTTTTTCTACATATCACATACAAGCATCCTGAGAAACAAATCATGGAAACATTACTATTCCAAATAACCTAAAGACAGTTAGGAATCAGCCTTACCAAGGAGGTGAAAGAACTCTACAATCAGACCCTGAATGTGTGAAGAAAGAAACCAAGAAACACACTAGGAGATAAAGAGACTCCTTCATATTCATTGGATTTGTAGAATTATTATTGTGAAAATGTCCATCCTACCAAAAGCAATGTACAGATCCGCTGCAGTCCCGATAAAAAGTTCAAAGATATTCTTCACAGAAATCTAAAAAAAACCAAAAAACAAAAAACTAAAAATCATACAGAAGCACAAAAGACCCCTCCCCAAAAGCCACAGCAATGGAGAGACTGAACAATGGGGGAAGGGATGAACAGATTCCAAGCTATATTACAGAGCAGTACTGATAAATACAACATGGTCCTGGCACAAAACAAAACAAAACAAAAAAACCAAAAAAAAAAAAACAAAAAAAACAAACAAAAAAAAAAAAACAAAAAAAAAAAACAAAAAACAAATGTGAATTTACATGGAACAAAAAACATCCAAGCACAAGTATGTATGATTACAGTCATCTGATATTTGACAAAGACACCAAAACCAAACAGTAACCACTCCAGTAAACAGTGATGAGAAAGCTCAATACTCACATGTAGAACACAAAAGTTAGACTCACTTTAATCCAATAGACAAGAGCTGGCAAGGATGTTGGGAAAGAGGAAATCTCACTGAGTTTTGGAGGAACTGTAACCTGGTTCTGCTACTATGGAAATAGTGTGGAGACTTTTCCAAAACCTAGAAACAGATCTATCATAGGACTCAGCTCTACCACTCTTTGACATATGAACAGAGGACTTGATATCCTCCTACAAACTCAGACATTCATGTTCACTCTCACCCCAGCCAGGAAATGTAAACAACCAGGATGTCCTTCAACTGATAAATCAGTAATGAAACCGTAGCACCTAAACGTGATGAAATCCTCTTCAGCTGTAAAGAAAAATGAAACCATGAATTATACCAGTAAACGGATGGGACTAGATAATGTTATACTGAGTGAGCTAAGCCAGACCAGAAAGATGAACATTGAACATTCTTTCTTATTGGTGGATCCAGGTTTGAATTCACAACCTGAAGTAGCTGCAAAGGCTCAAACAGTATAAAGGGACCGTAGGAGAAGATGGTGAGGAGGAGCTCTAGAGAGGAGAGTAGGAGAGAGTGGGAAGGGGGGGGCATGAAAGGGATAGGGACTCAACCTGGGGATGCGGGGGGGGGGGGGGGGGGTGATAAAGAGGGAGAGAAAAGAAGGAGAGATGAGTAAAGAAAAGCTATAGGTAAATAGGTAAACATAAGCTTACTTAAGTACAGCAGCCTCAATACCCAAGGTTCTGGAACATAACAGAGGAGAGGGTAGAGAGACTGCAAAACTGAGAAGGTAGCCAGAAGTTACATAGTATCTTCTAGAAACAGAAGAGATCCAGTACCATTGCAATCTCAAGAACTTGACCTGCATACCAGTGGATGTGCCAGTGTGCACAGGGGAAATATCATAGGACTATATCCCTAGATGAAGAGCTACAGGCAATTCATGGATGCTGAGAGATAGAGAACCAATCTTTTCCAGGGATTTATTAGAATTCAGGGATTCCAAGGCTTTTGATTAGTTACCTAATTCCAAAGGGTTATCCTTAAGTATACACACTCACACATACACAGAGACATACACCCCACATGCATGCACCCACGCGTGCACGCGTGCGCGCGCGCTCGCACGCACACACACACACACACACACACACACACACACACACATCCCTGAGCGACACTAAACAATCTTAGTAGGATATATACATACATACATAAATATCTATATGGCTATATACACACATATAGACGTGTGTGTGTGTGTGTGTGTGTGTGTGTGTATGTGTGTGTGTGTATATATATATATATATATGAATGTATTACAGAGCAATACTAATAAAAACAGCATTGGACTGGAACAAATACATATATACATAAATGCACATATATGTTTATATATATATATATATATACACATGTATATGCCATGTAGAACAATATTAATTATAGAAAAATAGGTCATGAACTCAAGATGGAGTGGGGATCATGGGACAAGCTGGAGAAAAAGGAGGGAGGTCTGGAAATGATGTATATACAGTACTTATATATGATAAGTCTTTAAAGAAGGAGATTCAAAATTTTAGAATCAGGAAAAAATAAGAAAAAAGAAACTTACTGTGTCTCCTGGTATGAATGTATGCTCCTTGGTGGGGCCTGTGTGAAAACTTTTAACACTTGGAACCTGAAATAGTAGGGATGCGTAGCACAAGATGCCTCTAAGAATCATGGAGAATAGAGAAACATCCACACTGTAGCACAAACCCATGGATTCCTTTTTGTTAGAGTAACAGTACCTTTCTGAAACATTTGACTCAGAGTGCGTAGTTAGCCTGGAACTTTGTCACTATAGGGTATTGGCTCTGAGCTTCCATGTCAACTATACCTTAGAGAAGCAATTCCAGTGACCAGTCAAGTTGGTGTTTGTCCACTTTGAGATATGTAATATGGCCATGAAAACTCACGATGCTAGGCCCATACCAAGGCTTTTCCACATAGATATAGATCTTCATATATATTGTATAGAACTCTACAGGCAAATGACACATCTGAAAGCTCTTGTTAGAGACACTGCCTGAAGTTCTGAAGGCCACTTGGCCTCTTTAAGCACTTGTCCTATAAAAGGACTTCAATTCTGACATCTTGCAGATAGAGGGAATAGTGCTAGGTTAGTTTAGAAAGTCCATTCTGTTGGGCACTTGCATATTTCCTATCTCTGGCACCATGACTGTTCAGTCACATGCCTGTTGTGGTGATCCTAATGTATGCAGTTACATAAGATGGCCAGTTATCTTCCCAAGTGGCTATTTGGTATGTCTTCTCTCTGAGAGCTTTCTAGTAAGCATTAACAAGCACTGCATACCACCCATGTGTTAGTCACATATGTCCACCCTAAATATGTGACATGATGATCTTCTAGTTCTTTATCTGCCAAGACCAGAGTCCAATGGTTGGTCTATTAGCTGATGCCTGGGAGTCTGTATATACTTGTGCCTTGGATCACTTATCATCTGTACAAAGTAGGTGGTAAGATACACTACTTAATCTCTGTTAGCTGGAGCTTCCCATAAATCTGTGTCTGTCCATGAAGGCCTGAATTGGGCATCAGATTCCTTGGAGCTAGAATTATCTGCCACTTTAAGCCATTTGACATGGAGGATAGGAACCAAACTTGGTATCTCTGCAAAAACAGTAAGAGGTCTTAGCTGCTATTCAGCCATCTTAAATGAGGGATGTGTTCTTTTTAAGATCCTAATGGAAAGATCTTTTCCCAATTTGTTGGTTGCCGATTTGTCCTTTTGACAGTGTCCTTTGTCTTATAGAAACTTTGTAATTTTATGAGGTTCCATTTGTCAATTCTTGATCTTAGAGCATAAGCTATTGGTGTTCTGTTCAAAAACTTTTCTCCTGTGCCCATGTCCTCAGAGGTCTTCCCCAGTTTCTTTTCTATTAGTTTCAGTGTGTCTGGTTTTATGTGGAGGTCCTTGATCTACTTGGAGTTGAGCTTAGTACAAGGAGATAAGAATGGATTGATTTGCCTTCTTCTGCATGCTGACCTCCAGTTGAACCAGCACCATTTGTTGAAAGGCTATTTTCCACTGGATGGTTTTAGCTCCTTTGTCAAAGATCAAGTGACCATAGGTGTGTGGGTTCATTTCTGGGTCTTCAGTTCTATTCCATTGATCTACCTGTCTGTCACTGTACCAATACCATGCAGTTTTTAACATTATTGCTCTGTAGAACTGCTTGAGGTTCAGGATACTGATTCACCCAGAAGTTCTTTTACTGTTGAGAGTAGTTTTAGCGATCCTCGATTTTTTGTTATTCCAGATGAATTTGAGAATTGCTCTTTCTAACTCTATAAAGAACTGAGTGGGATTTTGATGGGGATTGCATTGAGTTGGTATATTGCTTTTGCCAAGATGGCCATTTTTACTGTATTAGTCCTGCCAATCCATGAGCATGGAAGATTTTTCCAGGTCTTCTTCAATTTCCTTCTTCAGAGACCTGACGTTCTTGTCAATCAGATCTTTCACTTGTTTGGTTAGAGACACACCAAGATACTTTATATTGTTTGTGGCTATTGTGAAAGCTATCATTTCTCTAATTTCTTTCTCAGCCTGCTTATCCTTTGAGTGTAGGAAGGCTACTGATTTGCTTGAGTTGCTTTTATAACCAGTCACTTTGCTGAAGTTGTTTATCAGCTGTAGGAGTTCTCTGATGAAGTTTTTGGGTCACTTAAGTATACTATCATATCATCTGCAAATAGTAATAGTTTGACTTCTTCTTTTCCAATTTGTATCTCTTTGACCTCCTTATGTTGTTTAATTGTGCTAGCTAGAACTTCAAGTACTATACTGAAAAGATACATAGAGAAGGAGCAGCCTTGTCTAGTCCCTGATTTTAGTGGGATTGCTTCAAGCTTCTCTCCATTTAGTTTTATGTTGGCCACTGGTTTGCTGTATATTGCTTTTAGTATGTTTAGGTATGGGACTTGAATTCCTGTTCTTAACCAATCCTACACCCAACAGAGGGCTAATATCCAATATATGCAAAGAACTCAAGAAGGTAGACTCCAGAGAGCCTAATAGCCCTATTAAAAAATGGGGTACAGAGCTAAACAAAGAATTTTTACCTGAAGAATTTCGAATGGCTGAGAAGCACCTTAAGAAATGTTCAACATCATTAATCATTAGAGAAATGCAAATCAAAACAACCCTGAGATTTCACCTCATACCAGTCAGAATGGCTAAGATTAAAAACTCAGGAGACCACAGGTGTTGGTGAGGATGTGGAGAAAGAGGAACACTCCTCCACTGCTGGTGGGATTGCAAGCTGGTACAACCACTCTGGAAATCAGTCTGCTGGTTCCTCAGAAAACTGGGCATGACACTTACAGAGGACCCTGTTATACCACTCCTGGGCATATACCCAAAAGATTCCCTGGCATGCAATAAGGACACATGCTTCACTATGTTCATAGCAGCCTTTTTTATAATAGCCAGAAGCTGGAAAGAACCCAGATGACCCTCAATGGAGGAATGGATACAGAAAATGTAGTATATTTACACAATGGAATACTACTCAGCAATTAGAAACAATGAATTCATGAAATTTTTAGGCAAATGGTTGGAACTAGAAAATATCATCCTAAGTGAAGTAACCCAATCCCAAAAGAATACACATGCAATTCAGTCACTGATAAGTGGATATTAATTATCCCAGAAGCTCTGAATACTCAAGACATAATTAAGATATCAAATGATTCCCAAGAAGAAGGAAGGAGAGGGCCCTGATCCTAGAAAGGCTTGATCCAGCATTGTAGGGGACAGAGAAATGGGAGGGGTGATTGGGGAATGGGTTGAGGGAAGAGGACTTATGGGACTTATGGGGTGTGGGGGGACTGGGAAAGGGAATAGCATTTGGAATGTAAACAAAGAATATAGGAAAGAAAAAAGTAAAAAATAAAAAAAGTAATAAAAAAAAGATCCTAATGGGATTCTGCTCAAATGTTTGGACATATATTCCAACATACCCTGATTAGTGGACCCCTAAATACTTTGTTGAAACAAATCCTTTAATCTTTATAGGACTTATTTCAGATAGTGAAGTGTATGAATTCTCCCAGTGCAGCTGCTATACTGGCCAACAGTGGCTGAGACTGCCCTATAAGCTTGACTTGGTTGAGGCACTGGATCCATATGATAGTCTAATAGGTATCCTGATAACCTAGATGTCTTCAGACTGTATTCTAATATTACATAGGAAAGTGAACTTAGGGTTGGGTATAAAACTGTTTGAGAATATCATTGTCATTTTGCCATTTGTCATTTTAGATGCAAGATATTTCTTCTTTCCTGGAAACAATGTATTTGCTAAATCAATGTTAAAGGCTCATGGTGTTTCCCTAAGATCCCTGCTTCCTGGTCCTTTGGTACTTGTGATTACAGATCATAAACAGTACCCTTGGTGTCTTGTCTATTTCCTTCTTGGTAGTACTTTGTTCTATTAGCCATTTCTACCATTCAAATGTGGTGTTCTTCTGATTTGGTTAATTATTATGGTAATTATAGCCTCTGGTTCTGATAATGAGGGACTGTCCCCAGCTGCTTTTTGGGGAAGAGGAGACTTTTGTCTTTCTTTTTGCTATTACTCAACCAGGATCTGTGATCTCCTTATTGAGCTTGGATATAGGATCTTAATACTACTGAGACAGGATTTGTGACCACTTGTACCAGAGTCCTAACCACAGAGATGTGTTACTCTGATTTTATTATTGCTTTTCTGAACCACTCATAATGCTAATGTATTATTTTATACCCTCCATGAAATAGTTGTTAGGTTATATTGAAAGTACAGGGATTTTCAGGGTATTAAACAATAGCATCTTCAATTTCTACCTGATTGGATAGAAAGAGCCTTAAACTGTGATATGGGGTGTGGGCAGATACCTTTTATGGGTACAGGAGAATGGGGAATGATCAAAGAAGAAGGATTCAGTACATCTCTAAGAAGGACTGTCTCTACTGCTAGGGAGTCCTTCACAGTGATTATCAGAGATGCTCTGTGCTGGTAGAACAGCCTGGCTCTCAGTAATGGCCTTCATGTACTTGATCTTGGGAGTGTGACCCTAGAGGTCATCAGCAAACTTTTTGCCTCTCAGAAGGGAACTCTGAGTGGCAGACTACCAAAGTTTTTTTAAAAATGTGTGGAATTCTAGAACCTTCTCCCACCTCCCTATCCTGTCTTCATTGGATGAAGCCCTAACTCCTCAGATCATGTCACGTTCAATCTGACACCACTGAACATCCTGGAGAATTCCCATTCATTTTAAGAACTTGTTTCCTCTTCTCTTGTAATGATTAAGACATTTTATCATCAACCCACTGAAGACTCCTGCAGGTCGCCTGCCACTAACCTGGCTCAGGTGTGTTTTCTACTCCTGATGCTCACCTGGGACCCACTTGCCAGAAATCAGATAGTGTGGTTTGACACCAGTCTTGTGACATGACTCTCAGAAGAATACTTAACCTGTCACCTGAGCCTTTTCCCTTTGGTAAAGATGAAAGAGCGTCATTATCTCATGCGGTTGTTAGAAAGATAAAACAATGTCAGCGGTAGAGAGCCTGACATGGGCCATATACTCACCCAAGTGTTAGTTCTCTTTGCTTCAGACTGCCAGAAGGACATTCCCCTGAAACTATTGTCAAATCTGAATTCCACCCCTTCTTTTCCCAACGGGAAAGTTCAGCATCTGTGTCTCTCATCAAAGTCATATCTAGAGTGGTCTGTCTCACATCCTCTTCCCTCAGGAGTTCCCAGATCAATCCCTATTTAAAAATTGTTTGACCAGTTTATCCCAGTGTGGTGGTGCATGCCTTTATTCTCAGCACCTGGGAGGCAGAAGCACCAGACCTTGCTCATCTATGGGCAAGTTCTGGGACAGCCAAGGCTAAAGCAGTGAGACCCAGTTTAATAAAACAAAACAAAACAAAAAACAAAACAAAACAAAAAACAAAACAAAACAAAAAGGTCATTTTCATACTTTAACCCAGTTCTACATTTATGCTTTTCCCTGGGGTGTATCTCTAGATATCAACTCATTTTGATGGGAGGGAAAGTCTGCACTGTATTTCCATGAAAAAGGGACTTTGGGTGACAGGGTTCCTGGCTCAGCCCTGCACGCTGTCTCAGATCACAACAGCCTGCTCAACAGCCTCCCTGAATGGATATGAAATGTTACAATACAACAGACATTTTAAATAAAGGAATATTTTTAGGGATGAGCTTTGTTGTTCCTTTAGTCATTTGTCTTTGCTTACCACTCAAAATACACATGTTCCGGGCATATGCCGGCACAGACATGCAGACATACTGACTTAAAAGAGGCATATTTTTGCACTCCTTGACATCTGCTTGTGTTGATTAAACACATAACTCTTCTGTTTATGCCTCAACATGGTCAAAAAAAAAAAAACTCTACCACACTTGAATGTGTCAAAGCCTGTCTGTATGTTCCTTAATAATGGATAGAGACAGTACGGAATCAGTTAGCCAGGTCATGCAGGGACTTGGCCTGGAGTGACTGGGGAGGGATCTGCTGGATGGAGCATCTGTTTCTTGGGACACTGAGAAGTATACTGACAGAGTTGTTCTTTCTCATGTCCCTCCTCTGCTTATTTAAGTCCCATCCCCCCCCCTTTTTTTTGTTGTTCTATTGAAGAATTAGGTCAGCATGCAAGGAGAAGAGAGACTCATGAGACCCACCCTTCCCTGGGGACTGATAGGTAGTCAGTAATGTCTGGGGAAGGAGAAGCATCTGCATCACTGATGCAGCCACTGCTTGGTTTTCCATGATCTGGTAAATAATCCCTCCCCATGCTCCTAAAAGCAACCCTAGTTAAACTCACTGGGCCACTGGAACAAACATGTGGAAAGACTGTAGGCAAAGAACTAGTTGAGAGGAAGAGGAGGGTCAGCTAGATTGGGCTAGATTGAGAGTCAGATACAATGTGCTTGGTAGAGACGCTGGTGGGTGATTTTCCATGTTCTGGTTAGGAAGGACCTGTATTTGCAACTGTCAGGTAATATCACCTCTGGCTTTCACACACAGATGGTATAACAGTTTCCTTCTGTCTTCTCCAGTTGCATACTGCAATTCTGTCTGCAGTCATCAGTTATTGGCACTCACAGATTATTAGAGCATTGAAACTTACGAGCAGGCTACCTTCATCCATCTTTTATTGTGAAAAGCTAACCATTATTATTAGGTATTTTACAATGTGAGCAATGATTACTTATAAAGCAGAAAGAAAGAGAGAGAGAAACACACACACACACACAGAGAGAGAGAGAGAGAGAGAGAGAGAGAGAGAGAGAGAGAGAGAGAGAAAGAGAGAGAGAAAGAGAGAGAGAGAGAGAAAGAGAGAGAGAGAGAAAGAGAGAGGCAGACAGGCAGGCAGATGCAGGGAGGCTACAGAACTCAAAAATAGCTCACCAGGTTTAGCTGACCAAAGATGTAGATGTGAGGTTCCAACTCCTGACCATACTAAACTCTTAGCAATGGGTGCATTGCATTTCATTCTGTAAAGGATGCCCTCCCAGCAGGCTGTTCTGTTCTGATCACTCTCACAGACTCTAATTGGCTGCCCAGGAACCCTCTCTTTATAGACAGCCTTGTTAGCTCATGGGGTAAAGAATGTATAAGCAGCCCATCAAAAGGTTCAGGATGGAAAAAGAATAAAAGACCTCAATAGCCTGCTGCATCGTGATAATTGAAGGCCAGGAGGAAGTGTGTGTGTGTGTGTGTGTGTGTGTGTGTGTGTGTGTGTGTGTTCGTTCCCACAGCAGTTCATATGCTGACTGCCAAGCGAGAAGAATATAACCAGCTGGGAGACTAGATACTGTGGGGACAAAACAGCTTAGTGAATGCACACTGGCAGAGAGCACACATTTTACAGAGTATCTTCCCGGGCTTCAGATGAAATCTGCCACCCCTGCACTGAACACCTGTGCCATTATCACATGATCATAGTTATCAATGCGTTCGATCATTACAGGGAAGGGCTCTGAAGCTTCAACTTTTGCCTTTCCTTTAGAACGAAACATTCGAAGGCTCCTGAAAGCATTTGTAATGAGGCCTCTGGTTCTATGTGGGTTTGGAAGCAGAGGGATATTGCAAAGAAAACTGTTCTTGCGGCCAAGAAGAGCTGGGTCTCATTCCAGGTATGTTGTTTCTTGGCCTGGTACTATCAGAAAAACCATCCATCTTCCAACTAGCAGTTGGTCCCGCCATTCAATAGAGAAAATACCCAGTATCCAGGTTCCTTAGGAACTGGATGTAGAAGCATCACATATGCTACAAGAAGCATATCTGTTGGTAGTCAGTAAGCTGTGGCTGTAATCTACTGTTTGTGCTTGCTGAGAGAGCACACCATGGCCCCTGAAAAGAGAGGACTCCTTTCACTTGCCATCGCTCCTGACTTTAGTATAGCTGAACAATTGATAATATCTTTTCGATCTCAAGGAAATGTGCTCTAAGAACTCAATGTAGCATTGTTTTTTTAAAAAATATTTTTATTTTCTATATTCTTTGTTTACATTCCAAATGATTTCTCCTTTCCCAGACCCCCCCTCCCCATATGTCCCATAAACCTTCTTCTCTCCATCCCTTCTCCAATCACCTCCCTCCTTTTTCTCTGCCCTTATATTCCCTTCCCATGCTAGATCAATCCTTTCCAGGATCAGGACCCTCTCCATACTTCTTCATGGGAGTAATTTGCTATGCAATTTGTGCCTTGGGTATTCAGGGCTTCTGGGCTAATTAATATCCACTTATCAGAGATTGCATTCCATGTGTATTCTTTTGTGATTGGGTTACCTCACTTAGGATGATATTTTCCAGATCAAACCATTTGCCTAAAAATTTTGTGAATTCATTGTTTCTAATTGCTGAGTAGTATTCCATTGTGTAAATATACCACATTTTCTGTATCCATTCCTCCTTTGAGGGGCATCTGGGTTCTTTCCAGCTTCTGGCTATTATAAATAAGGCTGCTATGAACATAATGGAGCATGTGTCTTTATTGCATGCCGGGGAATCCTTAGGGTATATGCCCAGGAGAGGTATAGCAGGGTCCTCTGGAAGTCTCATGTCAATGCAGCATTGTTAAAGGTGATATCTTTGGTCTATAAAGGGGGCAGGAGTTTCCATCTGTATTCCTTTAATCAGAACAAGAGTTTCCACTTCCTCTTGAAGAAGAAACTGTAGGTTGCTCAAGTCCCAGTGGGGACCTGGGCATTTATTCCCTCTGCTGCTGGGAATGTTTGCTGCTAATGGCTCACAGCTGGGTCTTTCCCTGGGCACTGCCTTCAGCTAACAGGAGCTGACTCACCCACCTAGTATGGTTCCCCGGTGGCAGTATTTATTCATTGAGTCATAGATGCAGTTAGAAAGGTTGGCCCTCTTGTTTCAATTTCGGGGCAGGGGGAGAGAGGTGGCAGGGGTCATTCTTTTTTTTTTTTTTAATTTTTTTATTCGATATAATTTATTTACATTTCAAATGATTTCCCCTTTTCTAGCCCCACCCCTCACTCCCCGAAAGTCCCATAAGCCCCCTTCTCTTCCCCTGTCCTCCCTCCCACCCCTTCCCAGTTCCCCGTTCTGGTTTTGCCGAATACTGTTTCACTGAGTCTTTCCAGAACCAGGGGCCACTCCTCCTTTCTTCTTGTATCTCATTTGATGTGTGGATTATGTTTTGGGTATTCCAGTTTTCTAGGTTAATAACCACTTATTAGTGAGTGCATACCATGATTCACCTTTTGAGTCTGGGTTACCTCACTTAGTATGATGTTCTCTAGCTCCATCCATTTGCCTAAGAATTTCATGAATTCATTGTTTCTAATGGCTGAATAGTACTCCATTGTGTAGATATACCACATTTTTTGCATCCACTCTTCTGTTGAGGGATACCTGGGTTCTTTCCAGCATCTGGCAATTATAAATAGGGCTGCTATGAACATAGTAGAGCATGTATCCTTATTACATGGTGGGGAATCCTCTGGGTATATGCCCAGGAGTGGTATAGCAGGATCTTCTGGAAGTGAGGTGCCCAGTTTTCGGAGGAACAGCCAGACTGATTTCCAGAGTGGTTGTACCAATTTGCAACCCCACCAGCAGTGGAGGAGTGTTCCTCTTTCTCCACACCCTCTCCAACACCTGCTGTCTCCTGAATTTTTAATCTTAGCCATTCTGACTGGTGTAAGATGAAATCTTAGGGTTGTTTTGATTTGCATTTCCCTAATGACTAATGAAGTTGAGCATTTTTTAAGATGCTTCTCCGCCATCCGAAGTTCTTCAGGTGAGAATTCTTTGTTTAACTCTGTACCCCATTTTTTAATAGGGTTGTTTGGTTTTCTGGAGTCTAACTTCTTGAGTTCTTTATATATATTGGATATTAGCCCTCTATCTGATGTAGGATTGGTGAAGATCTTTTCCCAATTTGTTGGATGCCGATCTGTCCTCTTGATGGTGTCCTTTGCCTTACAGAAACTCTGTAACCTTATGAGGTCGGCAGGGGTCATTCTTAAGGACTATCTCAGGCCCAGAGCATCTCATGAGCCCAGATATTCCCTTCATCACCAATGCTAGAGCTTTTCATCTCCCCTGGAATTCTCATTCTTTAACCTCTGATAGGCATAGCTCTTGTGTCCCTTACAGTGGCCTAAAGAGACACTGGTATAGCTGGGAAGTAAATTCCTGATAAAGGAGGAGGAAGTGAGAGCTCTTTCAGACTGAACTGTCTCTGACTTCTGTGGAAGAAGCAGGGGAAGGAGAGAGATTGGTTTTGGTTAGCCAATGTCTTACCTGAATGTTCATTTGAGAATGCCTTGGCCAGAATGATAAGGGGGGCCAGGACACAGGCTTGCACTGAGAGGAATTCTCAGCCAGGCAGAAGTATTCCAGTTTTAGTAGGCTTTCTCTAGCTAGGTACTGACCCAGAGAACCCCAGGGAACCCAAGGAGGACTGGAGACAGTGTGAAAGCTGCAAAAAGCCTGAAGTTAGGGTAGCTGAATGCTCTCACCCTATCTATGAGTAATGTTGTAAGTTTCTGTGTTCCTTGATATCTTTCTGCAATGGAGATCTCTATTTTAGGATCCCCCTTTCAATAAATTTTACCCAAGACTGCTAATATGTTCTCAAGAACAAGGTTCTAAAATGGGATTCTGAAGATGGGTCATTTATGGACCAAGCAGTAGCTCTGAATACATCACAAGTGATCATAGGTCTTGTCAGAGAGTAGCATGATAAGACAGAGCATCAGTAGGAAGGAACACACTGGCAGGTGCAATATCTCAGGCTTTTGAAATGGGACTCATGGTACTTTGAGGACAATGGGATCACATGACTCTGTAGGGAACAAGTTTTACATTGAAGAAAGACAATGGGAGATTTTTATAAGTGATTAATTATCCATTACATGTGAAGAGTGAAAATCAGCAAGTCTCTCCATCACATCAACTCATTATCTCCTATATCCAGAGGGAAAAACAATTCAAAGACCCTGAGACTTAACTGTAAGGGTCACAAGTCTCTAGGGTTAAACCTTCAACCCTTGTGCTTCTAGCATAACCTGTATTGGGAAAGTAGATCCTGTTAGATTTACCTCACACCACTCAATAATATTTAATATTTCAGATACCCATGGAATCTTGTGACCATGTGAAATGGTCATTTTTTTTTCTATTGAAGACAAGTGCTTCTGTCTCTTTTGCAACCAATGAAGACACCTCTTTTATTCAGACTAATGTCAGCTTTGTATGATGTATAATCTAATACTCTCCTGGTTGTCATGCAAGAGATTAGGATTGGTTTATTCAATAATATGTTGGCTAGTTCTGTACTTGGTAAGGAAGGGAAGAACTATAGCCCCAAAAGATGTGCATGAAACATAGCTCTTGGTAGTATGCGCTATCTGAGTCTAATGGAACTGTAACCCATGGGTGCTAGATCACAGGGATGGAACACAACATTAAGGAAGGGGAGGCCATTAACATGGAAACACTCTACTGTGACACAGACCTCAACACCATGGGACACTTCCAATAAATGGTGCTAACTTGTCACTGGGATGGTTGGTTGAACTTAGAAATGGCAATGCCCTCACATTTAATGAAGTGAAATTCCAGAGATGCAGTGGCAGATGGCAAAATAAGAAATTCAAAGATTCTAAACAGCAGGCATGCAAAAGCAAGTGCTTATACTCGGCCAGCAAATCCATTAGCCAACTGTGCTCTGCAGAAGGGCTCATAGGGGACACTGTTCGCCAATGTGATGGGGACTATGTCTGAGAAAGGAGCACTGAATTTGTAACTGGCATCTGCAGATCCGGATGTATGAGAAGGGACATTGCTCCAGGCAGGACTCCCTGGGAAGAATAGGGCAGGGGTGATGCCAAAGTAATAATGCCAACTTGGTAGCACTTAGCCATCACCAGAAAATGTAGCTTCAGTCATCTAAGGGACTGCAAACTTGGGTGGTATCCAGAAGCCTAAACCACAGAATGCTGTGGATATTAGTAACAGAACAGCATCCTTTAGACAAGGTATGACTTTCAGCAGGTGTCCTGTTTAGTCTGTAGAAAGAAATAGTTGGTGGGTTATCAGGAGCCTGGGGAAAGCTCCACCCATAACAAATCACTTGATGGCTTTCCAGAATCTATCTAGGTTTTAGATGTTGAATCCATTGACAGACCGAGTCTAGAACATTGTGACTCTGCAACATCTATGTGCAGAAGGATCCAAACAGGCTCCATCTGACGGGACATATAGTCACAGGGCTGACAAAAGATGAAAATACACAAAATCAAAGCCAAGTTCTTGCTGATCCTCTGGGATGTGAAGTGTCCTAGGCTTCCCTGTAGAGCTATGTGTGTGAGGCTGGGTATCATCTTTATCCCTAATCTCCATGCTGTTCATGGACCCAGCTACCAAGTCCCTGTGTGGGTCTACACAACCCTACTCCTCTCCAGTCCCTGTGTGTGTGTGTGTGACTGGACTCCACAAGAGAGGTAGTTTGGAGAACCTGCACCCTGAGCAGCAGGTTGAAGCTCTTCTAGAAATGCCCAAGTGGAATATTTCGAGAATGACCCCCCTTCAAATCAAATGGAAGAGCAAAGAACCACCTTTAAAACCTAAATCATGTGACTTGACATCATCTATTTTACATTTCCATCAATTTACTTGTAGTGAGTACCAAGGAACCATATTAACAGGTATCTGATTGAATCCAGCAAACGTTTCCAGCAAGACAGATTCCACTGCCTGTGCCACCAGGTAACTAACTACCAGCACTAGACTGCCAATGCTGTGCACCACACCCTGGGACCAGTCAATTTAGGATTATATCAGTTGATTCTGGATCCCTGCCACTTCGGAGGACAAATACCTCCGTGTAGGAGTGTGCTCAAGAGACATACCAGCTTCTAAACAATCTAACAAGAAAGTGCCTCTCTCCATCCCCTCTTCTCAGTTCCATCTTGAGTTCCTTTTACTTTCTTTCTATGAAAAGAGAGAATGAAAAATGTTAACCATTTTGTCCTAGGTTGCTTTTTCTCAAGAGAAAATGGTACATGAAAATGGGTGGAGCTTTGGAAAGAACTAGGGATTTCCCAAAGGAGAAAATGCCAAGAATGCTGTAACTAGAGGGACAACTGAGAAACAGGAAAACAAGGAGTCAACATTTAGGGCATAATTTCCGAGAGAGGGTTTCAAATAGCCCAGGCTGGCCTTGAACTTACCATGGAGCTGAGTGTGACCTGGAACTTTTGATCCTCCTGTCTCCATCTTCTGAGTGTGGGCATTAGTGCTGTGAGCCGTCACATGACATGTTCTCTGCATACCAAAGCAAGAAAGTTACCAATTTGACTTCATACCTAAGCCCAGTTACAGTGTTTTCTAAGAGTTAAGAATGTTGTTTGAGGCTAGACTGGGAGATAAAGAAGAGAAAAGAAAGCTGGAGAAGACTCCTGTGGAAAGGGTAAATTTAGTCCACACCCATATGCTAAAATCTTGGTCTTAGTTCAGATTTAGGATTTTTTAAAATTTAAATTTATATTAAGTTATACTTTAACCTGTTTTAATAATTGTAGTTAAAGAAGGTTCTTTTTCAAATACAGAAGGAAATCATATGCAAATGAATGAGAAATGGCCAGCAAGATTGACTTCGGGTTGCTGAGTTCACATCATTTTATAGGATCCTTGGAGGAAAGCTCCTGCCATTTCTATTTAATTGAAAAAAAATAATCATGTGTTTGCAAAAATAACTACTAAAAACCTGTTTCAAATTTCAAGTATTTATCAATGTAAGTCAGATTTGTTTCACTTTTTCCCATAATTTATTTTTTTATTCACATTACATCCCAATCCCAGCCCCCTCCTTCCTCTCCTCTCAGTCTTGCCTTTGCAAATCCTTCCACCACTAGCCCCTCCGCTTCTTTGAAGTGAAGGTGAGGCCCCCACTTGGGTTCCATCTCATCCTGGACATCTAGTCCCAGCAGGACTTAGCTCTTCCTCTCCCACTGAGGCTCAACTAGGCAGTCCAGGTAGGGGAACCATTGACAAACAACAGAGTCAGAGACAGCCCCCACTCCAATTGTTAGAGGCCCCACATAAAGGAAAAGCTGCATATCTGCTGCACATGTGTGTGAGGCCTAGGTCCAGCCTCTGCATGCTCTTTGGTTGGTGGTTCAGTCTCTGAGACCCCATGGGCCCTAGGGCCTAGTTGGCTCTGTAGGTCTTCCTGTGGTGTCCTTGACCCCTCTGGCTCCCTCAGTTCTATCCCCCACTCTTCCACAAGACTTCCCAAGGATCTCACCTGCTCATGGATTGGTAGGACTAACAGAAAAAAATGACAATCTTACAAGACACAATCTACAGATTCAATGCAATTCTCACTAAAATTCCAACACAATTCTCTACAGACCTTGAAAGTGCAATTCTCAACTTCATATGGAAAAAAACCCAGAATAGCTAAAACTATCCTGTACACTAAAAGGGTTTTTGGAGGTATCGCCATCCCTAATTTCAAGCTATACTACAGAGCAATAGTAATAAAAACTGCATGGTATTAGCACAAAAACAGACAAGTTGATCAATGGAATTGAATTGTAGACCCAGAAATAAACCTGCACACCTATGGGGTTTTGAGACTTGAGTTTTGACAAAGAAGCAAAAACCATACTATGGAAAAAAGGAAGATATCTTCAACAAATGGTGCTAGTCTAACTGGATATCAGCATGTAGAAGAATGCAAATAGATCCATATCTATCACTCTGCACAAAACCCAAGTCCAAATGGATCAAAGACCTCAATGTAAAACTGGACACACTGAACATAATAAAAGAGAAAGAGATGGATAGCCTTGAACTCGTTGACGCCGGAGAAAAATTTCTGAACAGAACACCCTGGAGCTCAGGAACCGAGATCAACAATAAATAGGACCTCATAAAACTGAAGAGCTTTTGCTAGGTTAAAGACACCATCAAATGGCAACCTACAGACTGTGAAAGGATCTTCGCCAACCCTACATCTGACTGATGCCTAATATACAAAATATATAAAGCACTCAAGAAATCAGACATCAACAAGCCAAATAACTCCATTTTAAAAATGGAGGACACAGAATTCTCAGCAGAGGAATCTCAAATGGCCAAGAAGCACATAAAGGAATGCTCAGAATCCTTCCTCATCAGGAAAATATAAATCAAAATAACTCTGAGATTTATTTCATATTTAATGGATACTCTAAATCTTGACCTGAACTCAAATAGTATTGAAAGTTGAGGTTAGTCTGAAGCTAAAATTTCAAACACAGATTCGATTTCAAATTGTGGCAACAGTCTTAATATCTCACTGTTCTAATAGACTGTTCTCAAAATTAACTACCTTAGATTTCATAAAGCCAGTTGTCATGAAACTACAATGTTTGGTTTCAACTGCTTAGCATATTGAAATTCCCTTGCTTAAAAAAAAAATAATTCCACTCTTCATAGGAATTGAAATGCTTAGTATTGATAATAGTGAGTCAGTAGCTGGTTTAGGGGGCAAAGATATTTTAATTCATACTAAAAGTCATGTTAAGGCCTGGTAGTTAAGTCTATTGAGAGTGTTTGCTAAGAATGCAGGAGGTCCTGAATTTGATTCTGAGCCCAGAATAAACTGTACATGTTGTGATTAACCTGTGATCTCAGCACTACAGAGGTGGAAGCAGGGGTATCAGAGGTTCGAGGTCACCCACAGCTAGTTACACACACAACAAAACATGCAGACAGTAACATTTTTAAAAAGGCATAGAGAGACAAACCCAAGATAAACCATACTTGGGGAAGATTGGCTTGTATGACTTTGTAATGGGAACAGGCTGCAAAGAAGAGAGTGTTGAGGAGGAGAATTCATGTCATCTGAGAGTTGTTTGGACCTGTGGAATGAATGATTACTTCAGAAGACAGCTGTGAGGGACTCCATTACCTTTTTATTTCTATATAATTTTTTCATTCGATATATTTTGGTAATTTTCTTTCTTCTTCCCTAGTCTTTCCAGACCCTTTCTACCTCTCTACTAACACAACTTCCAACTTTACGTTCTCTCTCTCTCTCTCTCTCTCTCTCTCTCTCTCACACACACACACACACACACACACACACACACACACACACACACACACATACACACACACCAAAAGAACCAAAAACAACAACAAAAACCCCAATAAGACAAAGTGTACCAAAACAAAAATGAATTAAAGAGGCCCCACAAAAAATCATGGAGTCCACTTTGCATTTGCTTCTGCTCATAGGGCTTGCCCTGAGTGAGGTTGATATGCCCAGAGACACGCCATTGGAGAGAATTGTCTTTTTCTTTCCTGGCAGGTATCAATTGCAAATAGCTTCTTGGCTAAGGGCGGGACTTCATGGCTGCTTCCTCTCCTCCATGCTGTGATTCATCTGGTTTGAACCCATGGACGTCTTGTGTGTTGCTCTCACAGTCTCTGTGAGCTCATTTATATATCAGCCCTGTTGAGGATGGAAGATGCTGTTTCTATCCATCCCCCGGCTCTTACAGTCATTCTACCCTGAGCTTTGAGGGGAAGAGTCTGATAAAGACAAAGGATGCCTTCTTCATATTTGCCTTTCTATAAAGGCTAACAAAGCAACTCTCATATTTAAAAACTGTTCAGTAAATATTTTTAGAAGTGTTAAAACACAAGCCAACTAAGGCTGCTTTGGTTGGCTCAGAAGTATTTTGGAGTGCCCCTTCTAATAGATGGTTGGAACCACACAGGCTGTCCTTTCTCAAAAGGGGTTCTTTCCCAGATGAGAGCCATGCTCTGATACTCGCAGCATTTTTTTTCTCCCTCCTGGTGGTTTCTAAATCAAAGGATGCCTTCTACTAAGGGACCTCCAGTTTTGGAAATCCTTTTGCCCTGTAACCTGCACAGTCAGTATCTGACGTAAGGTTATCTTTACCCTAAGTCTAGCAGGGACTGTCTGCTGCTGTACTTGGAAGGTGATAGAGGTGATTAAGCCAGATGTTTAGATGGAACTGCTCACACTGGCTGTTCTGTGTATTTGAGATTATGTAGGGCAAAGGTATCTGTTTTTAAAGCAATTACCCATTCACAGGAAGTTGCAAAGAAATGTACAAAGATGTTCCTTTTACCCTTCGCTGGAAATCCCAATTTAAAAAATTTCTACAAATTAATTTCCTGCCACTGGGGATTTGGGGATACATATGATGATTGGACAAGGCAGGGATATTAAGGCAGAAAATAACAATATCAACACCGTAATGACTCATTTGTTTTTCCCAAGAGCAGCTAAGTGTTGCCAAGGTTCTGAAGGTGACCTGTTTGGACCAAAGTCAATGACAAAATCCTCACAAATATGCAGGACTTGAGACAGTAAGTGTATTTCTCTGGTACTTAATTAATTCTACAGAAAGTAAGACAAATCACATTCATGTCTAAAGTAAAAAGCAGTTATGGTAGCTATTAAAAAGCATTGTTTAAATACATGTGTGTTTCTCTCTCTCTTGCTCCCTTTATGTGTGTGTGTGTGTGTGTGTGTGTGTTTGAGCATATATGCATCATCTGTGCTTGACACACACAAGCAAAACTAATATCTGATTTGATTTTAAATCTAAAATGTGCTCAGCTTCCCCTCTTGTATATTGAACTCTAAATGTCTCTTCCTTTTCAATAAGAAAAAATAAATAAAACCTCCAACACTATAGAGAAAATTGATCAACTATCAAAATTTTGGGAAAATTCTTTTGAAACTCACGAAAAATGTGTGATGGATAATTTTTTCATGACTAATAAACACTTTTTTTATTTTCTATATTCTTTGTTTACATTCCAAATGATTTTCCCTTTCCCGGTTCCCCCCTCCCCCTAAGTCCCATAAGTCCTCTTTCCTCTGCCAGTTCTCCAATCATCCCCCTCCAACTCCTCTGTCCTGGTACTCCCCTACAATGCTGCACCAAGCCTTTCCAGGACCTGGGCCCTCTCCTTCCTTCTTCTTGGGAATAATTTGATATGTGGGTTGTGTTTTAGGTATTCTGAGCTTCTGGGCTAATATCCACTTATCAGTGACTGCATTCCATGTGTGTTCTTTTGTGTATGAGTTACCTCACTTAGTATATTTTCCAGTTCCAACCATTTGCCTAAGAATTTCATGAATTCATTTTTTTAATTGCTGAGTAGTATTCCATTGTGGTAAATATACCACATTTTCATTGAGGGATATCTGGGTTCTTTCTAGCTTCTGGCTATTATAAATAAGGTATTCCATTAATAGCTCCTGGTATTTTTCAGATCTTTCTGGGCCCCCTTACCCACAACCACATTTAATGTTTTCTAAACAAGAGTGGGAACAATGATATCTAATACCTCTTCCAGGTCAGAAGAAGAGACTCACCTTCTATCTACACACTTAACAACCTTATATTATTTTGCTGGTAACCATCCCTGCATATTGTCCCTATTTAATTTTATAGCAAGATGAAGTTAATGGTAATAGGACTAGTAACTAAAACTAGTCCTAAATAAAATAATTAACTGGTAGCAAGGTCTGGATGAATATCCATGGAGTTAGTCCTAAATCCTGTCTTCTGTCTAGCATAGTTATTCATCTATTTTATCTATCGCTTGAAAGGCATCAGCTTTCTAGGGTCACTTCAATGACTATTTTAATAACACAGCAGATACCCCATTTCCAGGTAAGTGCGCATTGCACACTTATCCCCCAAATGGATTCTGGCTTTGTCTTAGGGCTGTGGCTCTAGTTCCCATTGTTACTGCCTTCTGAAACTTTGCTTGTAGGATGTCTGTTCAAGTCAAGTCTACTTTCTGGTGATAAGAGTGTCACTGAGCTCCAAACGGCAGAATGTGAGTATGACTGACAGGTGCCTCCTCTTTCATGCTTGACCCATAGGTGCTCACATGTTTAGTAAGCCCCACCCTCCTATTCCAGGGACAGGATGACTACATAGTTTTGGAAGCTATGTCCTAAAGATGGCAGATAATCTCTGACTCAGTGAATAGCCTTGCCCTGAACTAGGCCATTTCCAATATGCAGCCTCCATGAAGATATGAACACATCTAAGACAAAAACATTATGAGTGTGTGTGTGTGATTTTTTTTGTTGTAACTCTATTATGTAGCTCTCAAGTATGAATTTTGGAGATGAAAATGTCAAGACACTACCATATCAATGTCAGACAGTAGCTTATCATTAAAGTAAGAAACAAACCATTGGGTTACAATAATTTTATTACAATTCAAACATCCTAACAAAACATACAAATTGAAGTGCTTTTCCAACCAAAATAAAGTTTTATCCTTTAAACTAATACTAGTTTCACATTATTTGAACCAGATTTAAAAGCAAAACAAATCATTTTATTTTCCTTGATATTCTCTGTTGTAGTAGAGAATATTAGGAAAAAGCCTAGGTTAGGTCTAGAAAAAGTTAGGTCTGTGTCACTCATTTTTTAGGTGTGTATAACTAGAAGATTGGTTTGGCCTCTCAGTCATAATTTCATTATCATAAAACCAGACTATTATCTGAGAGTTAGAAATACTAACATGTATAACATACAAGTCTCCCGAACGTGTGTGGCTCATGTTATACAGCAAATAAATAACATAAACAAATTAACACTTGTTCCTGATGAGTATACACACACACACACACACACACACACACACACAAGTAGTAGAAAGAAAATGTTCAAACATCTCAGCTTTGGAGCAGGATATTATTGTGTGTCTCTGGCTGGCCTCGAACCCAGAACCCTCCTGTGTCTGTCTCTCCAGTGCTGAGATTACAGATGGATGTGCACCATCATACCATAATGCCTCTCTGCAGTCTCGCTTCTGTCAGACATTTTTGCCACCTCATGCTCTTCCTCACCTTGAGTCTTCCTAACATCCTATCCAGTCTCCAATCTTCCAAAAACCAATTTCTAGGCTCAATACCTTGCCCATAACAAATATTCAAACTATTTCATCTGGCATTGATTCTGTTAGAAGGAGATGGTAATTAAAAGACCATTTGAGTCCCTGGTGTTTCCATTTTCCAGCCTCTCAGAGCCAAGATGGAAATGTTAGGGTGAGGGAATAATTTGTGGCAGGTTGGTACAAATATGGGCATCAGAGTCACTGCTTATGAACAAACCCAATTCAGCCCCTTAAAGGCTTGTATATCTTTAAACCACGTTTAAATGTCTATTTTGTTTTTTAGAAATATGGAAAATAATAATAGAGCATCAGTCTTATCATGTTGTTAATGTCGTAGTGTGATTACTTCCAATCCCATTTCAAGCTCTCTTCTCTCTGTTTTCACTCATGTTTGAGTTCCCAGCATTCTTTGCAACTTTCCCCACCAAATATGCACCAAATATTTTTCCTCCAAGAATATTCTTAGGACCAATTGACATTGTGAGTACTATGTCATTGGAGTCATTTGGAATTGAAGGAGAGGCAAAGACAACTTAGACAGCCCCACTTCTGCTGTTGCGACTGATGTTTTGAAAGGCACCACTTTTGTCAGAGCACCATTGGCTATTGTCACCTGACCCTCTCTTACTCTCCAGAGCAACAATGCCATTGGATAGATGGGAATCCAGCCACTCAGTACAACTCAGGCTCCCTCCCCTCCCCCCGCCCCTCCGCCCAGAGCACCTGTGGCCTGCTGGTGCTTATTATCAATAGTGGTTAGATTCCTTTTAAACATAACCCACAAAACTTCTATCCCTTTTCAATCCGTGCTTTTAAATATCTCTACCTTTGCTCTGAGCTGTCAGTTTAAAGATATGGCCTCACACACCCAATGCTGGAGTAAACTAAAAGGAATGCTGCAAAGATTGAACAATGGCACTTTCTTATACACTGGATGGAGCTTTGTAAATCCTGTAAATAAATAGGACACAAATTAGACACTAGAAATATTCAAGACCATTTATTAGAACATTCTGGAAATACTTGAGACTCTGACACACTATTGGAACATAGAGGGTTTTTACATCAAGCAGGGATGTCTATGTTGCATGGAAGACAAGAGAGTCAGTCATTGTCTTCAGCTGAAACAATTCTGGATGGGGAAAGAAGGTGCCTGCATATTTTTAGACTGCCGTTTAGACATCTCTCCATCTCCCTATGAGGCATGCCAAGAACATTTAGTAGATTCATGATGCTGAGCTGCCATCCAACTTTGCAGTTGGGGGGGGGTGAGGGAACCAAGGGATTCCATTAGAAATTGCTTTGGCACCTTCATTGATGTCTTACAGAAAATAATATAAGTGGAACTCATGTTACTGAGGTCTTTCCAATGAATGTGATCTTTTTGGTCTATTATAATAGATATTAAGGAAATAAATTAAGTCACAAGCTCAGTGGGGAAGTGCTTGAAATCCTAGGTTTTTAGTTCTTTACTGTTGTTGTGAAACTAAAATAACAAAGAAGCCTTCACTTAAATGGTTCTCATGTATATAAATATAATTATATACATGTAAATTGATAACACACACTTTCATCTTGTATTGCTATTAGCCTTAGTGAGTTCCAAAAGCCCCTTCAGAGCTCCTAATCGAAGCTTGTTCCTATCACTTACTAATTCTGAATACAAAAAGCCAGGTATAGAAAGATATGGATGTAGATTTTTGGTGGGTTTTTGAAATAAGGAAATAATGACATAAAGGATTAAGACCAAAGACACACAAAGAGATCACATTGATTCAAAAGAGAGATCACAGAGTTGAGGGCCAAAGAGGTTTGCTGTTCTTTCTGAGGATATCAGGGTACTATGTGGTGCTGTGCCTGAGCTGTAGGTGGTCCTCAGAATAGCATCTCTGTGATGTGATAATATTCGGGAACAGTAAGGATATGGATAGGTTAATATCTTGAAATGTTGACAAAAAAGTTGGAAACTCTCCTTTAGTCTTTACTTGTATTTTATTGATACACAATTCCCTCATGTGTATAAATCATGTTGGTGATATGTCTTCACCAAGATGAATGGTTTTATAATGGAATCATCAAATCTGGAAGATACTATATCCTGAAATTCTTTTGTAGAAGGGAGTGAAATGGGCACAGACCATTGGCCAAAGTACAAATTGTACCTGTATTTATAGCATTATTGGTTTTAGAGCCAGGAACAAAAAGAGATCAAATCCAACGTAGTCACTTCTCATAAAAGGAAGCAGACACTGTGAGAGGCAACTTAAAGTTCAGGAGAGAGGCCTTTTCTGAACAGCAGACGTGATTTTTCTCTTCACACACACACACACACACACACACACACACACACACACACACACAAATGGTTCCTCCCCAAACACCCCTCCTGTTATCATTATACACCATCCATAGTCAGAGAATACAGAGTAGAAACATGAGATTTGATTCTTACAAGAAACAATTTAATACCAAGAAGAATTTCCTAGCTTAAAAAAGTTCATCTCTGAGGAAAGGTTTATGAAGGGTAAGTTCCATGTGACTACCTCAGGATGCTAATCTCAGTATGCTGATGTAGGTAACTACTTCAGGCAAAGCTTGCTGCATAGGATCCTTTTACAAGCCTTATTAAGTCTATATCCAGAAATAAGTCTATACAGACATGTAATCCTCATCAAGAATGAACGGTATGGTACAGATTTCAAACTGACCCAGGACTCTTGATTTTTATACTATTCAATGGATACGATGTCCACACCTTGGAGTCTGAAATGTCTGAATGGATTTCCACTCTTTTAGAGTTAAATAAATTAGATGGCTGCTATAGGTTGGGTGATGCTTGCTAAGATATGGAACCAAGTATGTGCAAGACAGAGGAGTGCAGGTCTTTGCTTGAGTCCTCTACTAAAAAATAGTCCTTGTCGCTTACTAGCCTTGTTATTTTTATCAGGGACCTGAAAGAGGTGGTGCTTTTGAAGGATGACTTCCAAAGCTTGTCATATGAATATCTTCTCTGTCTGCCCCACCTGTCCAGTTTTGAAACACATGATTTCCCATATCACTGGCCCATTTTTTATACTGCATTGTTGCCACATACCAAAGCTTCATACTCAGTATCTTCTTGGTACCCCCAACATTTCAAACCATTTCCATAAATGGTAATACTCACTCAGACCATCCCACTACCTAACTATGATTTAAAAAAAAGAACCCCAAGCTAATGTCTTTTCTTACTTTCTGAGCTCTTTTGAGTACACTATGGAAGCTTTAACTCATTACGTAATATATCTTCTCATTCTCTCTAGTAGCATCATTAGCTTCAATATCTAAACCCCATTTTGAGTGGTGCTTTTTTCTGGAAGCTTCATATGAATGAATGGCTATAAATATAGTCTTGAATTTACCAATTTTTGCTTAATACAGTGTTCTGGAGATTATGTCATACTGTTAAATGTAAAAGAACACCATTCCTTTTGAGTACTGACTACTATTCATATCTATTTTTCAGGGAAATGTAAGGCTGAGTAACATGTGGTTCATGCGTTCAAGATTTGTTGAAGATCTGGACTGGTTGTGCATTTTTCTGTCGTGAATAGTCTTAACTCCATGTATTAACATGCTTTGAGTAAAGATGTACTTTACTTTTTCTAATGGATGTATTAGTTGAATTAGAGTTACTACATTTGACTTCATGTTTACTAAACACATTAACCTTACATTAATTCATATACTATCAGGTATTGAATAGGAAGACATTTTAAACATTTCTTTGTGTGTTTGTTTCTCACTGTGTGTATCCCATTGTGTGCAAAGATGCCCACACGGGGAAGTAGCCTAATCTCCTAGAGCTGGGGTTACAAACACTGTGAACTGTCCAACATTGTTCCAAGAACTAAATGTGGGTCCTCTGTAAGAACAGCAAGTGCTCGTAACCACGACACCATCTTTCCAGCATCAGAAAGACATTTTATAGAATGCAAATTATAGAATTAAATTTATATTAATAGTTCTAAGGAACGTTCTATCTCTTAAATGGCTCTAAGTGATAAAAACTCAAAGCTGCCAAAAGGATGAAGAAGACAGGAAGGTAGAGTGCATCTAAGTACAAGCTGACACTATGTGGGTGTCAGTGATTCTAAAACACACAAGATTAAAATGCGAAGTGATAGCATGTGAGATGTAAGAAGAAAGCCATGCAATCATGCTGTCCAGGACATCAGCATCTTAACCCATTATTGGCTGACGAGTGCGCCTGACATAAATCCAGTTACTGTGCAGACAACTTTCATATGCTAGCTTGCTGGAAAGGCAGTGAACTCCCCAGATTCAGAGGTTACCCATCTGAAAATGAAGGCAGGTGCAGAAGAGACAAATGAAATAAAAGGATTTGTCTACCTTGGTACAGGCTAGACAATTTTGTAAGGTAGGATCAGCACCTATATCTAGTTTTAGTTCCTGGAGGGAGCTAGCTGTTCATGAAGGATGCTGCCCAGATAGTGGTGTGGATGAAAGGGGTTGGACTTGGTTCTGGAGGACACTGGCGTTGTCACCTCTGGTTACTTTGTAGCCCTGTTGGTTTTCTTTTACCTAATATGAAAAAATCAGTTAACCTCATAGGTTTAGTGGGAGAACAGATGATGTTTGCCAAGGTTTTTGTTAAACAGGAAAAAAAATACATGAACAACAACAACAACCTGATGATTTATATTCAAAATGTACCTTGTAAAATCCAAACCAGTAGAATAACCATTTGTGGTATGATATCAAAGGGGGACAGGGAAAGAGGATGAAAATGAATTGAAGAAGATTAAATATGTCCTGACATATTTTTCCCTCAAAAAATAGACGTGAAACTACCATACATTGATAGTCTGAAAAGAGATGTTCTCTTTAGACCTCTAAATTAAAGACTATCCTTGAAGATATAATTTGATATGTAGCTGAAGTTGTCAAAATGTACCTATCATTCCTAATAACCCCACTGTACTTGACAGTGTCAATGAAAGTAAACAGGCCTTAGAATTGGAGCCAAATGGTGAATCCCACTTTTAACTTATTAATCAAATAGCCATTCAAGCTGTGATCCCTCTTAATCTGTAAAGTTGAGGCAATGATGCTTTATTCATGGGGGAGATTAAAGATACATGCAATGCTTTTTAAGAATAGCCACAGCACTGTAGGGTAGCAGTTACACAATCCAGGATAATAAATATGATATCCTTTCTGTTTGCTGTGTTCAGTCAAGGTGCCTCTTAGGACTACTACTTCTCAGTTTTAAGGGGCAGCAGTAGGTATTGAAACCGGGATCCTGTGCACGGTAGGCAAGTGCGCTACTGCTGAGCAGCACCAGCCCTAGAGCATCTGTTTAATACCCTCATACAAGAGGAGGCAGGGAGCAGGGAGGCATGACCCCACGAGGAAACATGTCCCTTTATATTACCAAGTTGGTCTAAAGGCATTCTGGGCCTGTGATTTGGACTGAAGCATGGGTGCCCAGAAATCCTGGAGCACAGTTTTTAGTATAGCTGGAGAAAGGCTTTTAGAAAATGATAGACCTGGTTAGCATTGTGACCTAAGATTGTGTGTGTGTGTGTGTGGGGGGGAGATTGGGATGGAGTGTGTAGGGCTGTTGTGATGGAGGGTAACATATGGAGTGTGGGGGCTGGTTTATGATGAAGGTTAACATGTGGGGTATATGGAGCGGGTTAATATATGACCCATGAGGCATGACCAGAGTCAGGTTGCCTTTGACTCTGTAATGGCAGAAGCAAGAAAATTGCTTGTCAATTTTCCTGACAGCTGCATTTTCCCATCTATGTGATAAGACAATGATATGTTTTGGTTTTAGTGAAAATCGTATTATCAAAGTTCCACTATTTGTTTGGTACCTCCCCAGCATCAACCTAGACACATAGACATGACTCAAATGTCATCCTTTTGGTTTCTTGGGCAGTGGGACCCACAGAACCAAAATAAAGGTTTGCAATTTGTCACCCTCTGTTTCTCCCTGTCAGAAGAAAGGCCTGTACATCACAAGACAAATTAAGTCTAAGGGTTTGTCAGTGGCTCAATCAAGGAGGCATTGAGGAGGGTGGCTAAGCCGTTTTCTGTTAGGATCACAACAGGCTTGAGGCTAGGTACTTGATAAAATAAAGAAGGTCACTTAGCTCACAGCTTTGGAAGCTTTGAATCCAAGATTGGGGAGTTTTATCATTTCAGCCTCAGGACTACAAGTTGTAGTCTTGATGACTACAGCCATGACCTTGAGTGAGCACCTCTGGATTTCTCTAAGTTCTAGTCCAGTTTTGACACAAGGAATTTCTCTAATAAGAGTTTATGTCATTTTATTGGATATGTTTGCTTTTATACCTAAACATCTAAATTAGACTTCCCAGACAGTCTGTTCTAGTGAGGAAGTAGACATCTCATCTCATGGGTCTCCATTTCACACTCTCTTACTTTGTCAGAAACCAAGATCTACTAGTTCTTTAGACAGTAGACAACCTCCAGAAGCAACAGGGGCAAGTGGAGGGTACTAAACATCTGTGGGTACTTCTTATTGTCATGAGTGATTTCCTCACTACAACATGGTTGTGGACCATAATGGAACAGACATGCTATGTTGTCCCAGTTGTCCCAACAATGAAATTAACAAAGACTGATAGTAGCAGCTAGGTTCCTGGTAAGGACAACCGGGCTGTTAACACTTCCTAATAGAGGAAAACAGGGAGGGGACATCAAACCCAAGTAGGGTTCTAGTCATTACCCACCTCCAAACCCTACCCAATTCCCCATGGTCCTAGAGTGATGGTCCCACGTCCCATGGTCCTAGAGTACATAGGAGGTGGAGCTTACCTGGAAATGGCACTCTACCAGTGAAGCTTTAGGGAAGTCATTACCCAAGCTTGGGTGGGAACTTTGGTGATGCTATTGCTTTCAAGTACCTACCCTCTTATAACCAACTTTCCACCCACTGCTCCTGTAAGCTACCCCTCACCCACACATTGTTCATGACTCCTCCCCCAAGCTCCTGTAAGCAACATGCCTCTCACTCAACCTCCTGCAACTAACCTCACTAAGCTCCCCATAATTCTCCAAGCTAGGTTTGGATGGAATCATAGTTTTGGTCTATTCTTGGCATCCTATCTGGGGTACATAGACATTTCTTGACACCTTCCTAGAAAAAAGCCATGTAACTCTCTTCTATTAGAAACTCTGTAGCTCTTAGCCTGAATCCTTGAGAAACCCGTCCAATGGGAGAGAAGGGGTAATGACATGTTCCCTGAAGATACAAGGCCATGACACTGAAAGTAAGAACCACAGATAGAGAAAGACAAAGAGGACAGAATGCATTGTGTTAGCAGCCTGGCTACACCTCTATCAAACATCCCAAAAGGTAACTTAGTGAGATTGTTCATGCTACGCATGGGAATTTGGCAGCGATTTAAAGGAAGAAAACCTACCTGCAGAATAACCTGCAGACAGAGAAGGAGTGGGAAAATTTGTCCATCTCTCTCCACTTCTCACCTTCCTCATCCAGGAGCTACCTCCAACCCAAGTCATCTGCCTGTCAATCATTTCTCTGGAGTCTGAACCTATATTTTACATATAGTGTCTTACTAAAATCCAGAAACCTATGTGTGTTGGTGGGCAGTGTTCTGGCATGACAGATACATTGCTAATGACATGGGGAAGTGCTAATCTGGGAAGTTAAAAAGTTTTTCATCCCAACATGTACATGGCTATAACCTATCTTACAAGGTTGGTTTCCATTTTGATTCCCTGGCTTAGGATGCATCATAAAATCAGTTGTCCTAGATAAATACAAAAGTTGGCTCATTCACAGCACACGCTGGAAGATCTATGATGGATTTCTGAAAAGCCTTACTCAAAAGAAAGTTTTGATTTCCTCAAAGTTTTCCTGTGCTCATTGGGTATTGAGAAGTATGAAGAGAGCTTTAGTGCCAACTTAGCCAAAAACGATTATAAGATTCAGTGTCAGGTACAGAATCGAAAATGTCAGAGAAATGCTCTGTTCACAAAGAGCTCTATAGATTCAGTTAGCTTATTCTGTACAGCTGGAAGCTACATTTGATATTTGTGCACACACATAGATTGATATGTAGCCGTGGGTGATGTTAGCAACTGGAATGCTAGAGAATGAATCCTAAACTCCACATCTTATTTGTAAATGCACCCCATTTAACTAACTCAATGTAAAATATGTTGGTCTTCTTCATTTCAGTTCAAGTGAGGTATGCTGACTGGAACTGTATAGTTTTTCTAACCCCCATGTCTTTATAATGAGGTTCAGCCAGTAATCTCAGAGACAAGCCATTACTTTCTCCAAAGACTCTCAGACATTCTAATTTCTCCCTATCTGAGTGGGGAGCTTGGAAAACATATGACTTGGCACTAAAAAGAAATCCTTCTATTGTGGTCTGGAATAGAGAAAGTTTTATATGGAGGATTTTTGCATGCTTGTTGGAGAGAACTCAACATCCTTCCTAGGGTCATGTTTTCTGTCTTATCTAACGATGCAACTCATGTCTCGATTGTCTGGAAGTGTAAAGGGAAGAATCAGGAAATCACTATGACTGTTTGAAATGTGAATAAAAACATGTAACCTACTCATTTTGTTATAGTGGCATAAAGATTAGGTGCAATTTTGCCTAAGGTAATTTGTGCAAAGAAAAAGAAGGATCAAAAGAGCAGACCTTAGCCAGACGGTGGTGGCACATGCCTGTAATCCCAGCACTTGAGAGGCAGAGACAGGCAGATTTCTGAGTTCGGAGCCAGCCTGGTCTACAGAGTGAGTTCCAGGACAGCCAGAGCTACACAGAAAAACCCTGTCTTGAAAAACAAAACAAAACAACACAACAACAACAACAAAGATCAGACCTTCCCTGATCCATTGGTGATCTATTTATTTCGTATTTAATGAGTGAGAGCTTTGTCTGCAATCTGGCTGCTAAGCTTTAGGATTTGATTTCCTTTTGGATTTCTCCATGCACAGAGGACTCACAATTTGTAGTGCCCAACCTAGAATCTTGTCATCTTATAACAGTGAAGAGTGATGATATGCTTTCAGCAGAAACCATACTTTGGAATTTTATGTTTTCCTGGATTCCATACTGGTGATGCGACATTCTGGTGGTGCCGGAGAGCTGCAGTGAGCTACAGGCCCTGCTGTAGCACTCAATTACGAAGGGGCAGCTGTGTGTCTGGACTACAATGTACAGTAGGTTAGGTGTATGGAATGCACGTCTCACTTTGTAACTCCGCTCTGGATGCACTAATACCTTACTCCTTCATAGACTGGGGAGCGTCTGTACTTTTTGAAGCATACAACCTGTTTAAGGTATCATAAAGAACTTTCTATAAATATGAATCAGAACCTGATGTGATGGATACCCTGGAATAGAACCCAAAGTCAAAGGCCAACAAGATTCTATATGGGTATAAACATGCTATTATTCCTCCCCACTCCGCTCCAGCCATGCCAGCCTCTGGGGTAGACTATAATGATTATGTGATTATATAAAAACGATGGATTTGAGATGCATGTTAGATGCAGAAACAACAGGCCTTGGTGATAAATAGAAAAGTTGGAAGGGTGGAGCAAGGAGATAAGAATTTCTTTTAGGTCGTGATTGAGAGCTAGTCTCAGTACAATGAAATAGATGACTAGGTAAGTTATCACCCAGGAACACGTGGCAGTGATAAGCTCTGCCTTACTGCGCATGGTGGATACCCCCACTGGGGTCAGAACTTAGTGCCATGGGAACATCTTCACTTCTGAATCCAGATCTCCAAGTTTTATGGACAGCAGTACTTCTTAAAACCAGAAGAGTGGCCATTGCGGAAAGGCATGATTACTCTAGCTCTTCCGTTGGATCTTCAACTCAGTTCTAAGGCCATGAGCAGTTGAGAGTTGAAGAGTTTGAAAATGCAAGCCAGTATCTTTGCCTAGGGATAGAATCTGAAAAGCTTCATTTAAACATGCCCCCATGCTCTTTAGAGATTCTCACCGTGAGAAACGGATGTGAGTATGGCTTAATCCATAAAATGTTTGCTGTACCAGCATGTACCTGAGTTAGATCCCTGAAAACCGTCATTAAAAAAAAAAATTCAATCCCAGTTGCATGTGTCTGGAAACCCAGTAGTGAGAGACAGAGGCAGAAGGACTCCTCAGGTTCAGTGGAAGACCCTTCCTCAAATAAAAACTATAGACACTGATTGAGGAAGACACCCAATATGGACTTCTGGCTTTCATATACGCATAGGTGTGCATGTCTATCCTATACTCCAGCGTGCAAACACAAAGCACACACACACAGACATACCTAGGCACACACACAGACACACACAGAGATACACACATAGACACACACTAGAGAGAGAAGGAAGAAGGGAAGGAAGGAGTGAAGGAAGGAGGGAAGGAAGGGAGGGAGGGAAGGAAGGAGGAAGGAAGGGAGAACCAAAACAACTACTTTGGAACTAATATATTTGTTAAACATATTAAAAGTTGAAAGTGAAGAGCATAAAGAGGCAAGGTTGGGAGGGTGAAGGTCAGGGATCTGGGAATATGCTATAATCCTGTGGGAGCGATGCTCATTCCCTGAGGAAAGAAACTGCTCAAAATACGTTACATAAAACTTTTTAAAGGAGAATTTGAGTTGCCTTCCCTTCATCGTAACTGACAAGTTGAATATTTCTCAGATGCCCAAGGAATTGAAGATTTAATTTCGAGTCTTGGACAAGGGCAAAGAGGAGCTCGAAATCCCTCAGGGAGCACAGGGAAGAGGATGTTGTAGACCCAGAGGGCTGGCGTGGGCAGGCACAACTAGATGAACTAAGCAAGCAGGTGGTAGCCTGTTCTCCACGTCCTCTCTAGAACACTGACGCAGCTAACCAGACAGACACACACTAGAGAGAGAAGGAAGAAGGGACCCACCTGCTTTCCCTTTTGGATGTACTTTTTACAGATACACAGTGGAGTTCCAGGTACTGAACAAAGGAAGGTCTCACAGAAAATCGAGGGGCCTCATCACCTCTACTTGACTTTGTTTTTTCAAACTTCAGGAAGACCTGCAGGGATTGGAGGGATCACTTTCCATTATCAACAAAACAAAACAACAATTTAAAACCTCCCATTTAAAAATGTGTGATAAAGTTTCTCCAAATATCTACAGAGGGGGCTCCGGCTGCATCCATCCCCAGCTCAGCAGCTACCTGCGGAATCTGAGCCCTTCGCAAATGTAAATTCAATTTGCCACCCTCTGTGTGAAAGGAGACCTGCTTTCTAAGCCCCAGGATGAGAGTGACATGGAACACAAGATTGTGTGGCACTTTAAAGAACTTTCCTTTTATTAGTCCCTCCATAATCACATTAACTTGGATGGAAAATTCAAACTAATTCTTTCCCTAGAGGCCCCTGGAATAATAGTTGTAGAAATCTGTGAAAGGGGGATAAATACAATTCAATAATTATATTGATAAATAAAATGAAAGTCAACTAATTGTGTCATTCACTCGGATGCTGGGCTCGGCTGTTGCTGGCTTTCTGCTCCGCTGCCTACTAAACTTTTCCTGTCACACTTCAATAAATTTAATTGTGCAGAATAAATGAGCTAATTTTTGAAGTCGCGGGCTCTGTTTGCAAGATAAGAGCGGTGATTTATTGACCTCTCTGTGCTCTGCAGAAGCCTCACCCTCCTTTTGCTGACACATCAGCAGGCAGCATCCATGGGCATTTCTCTCCTCCCGTGGCCCTCCCCCACTGCTCCGACTGAGGTCTGTCATGCCTTCTCTCCGCCCTCTTGTCTTCTTTGAAAATCATGGACTGCACATCCCAACAAGAAGGTGGGCCCCGATTCCTGTTGGTTACACAAAGAGGTCTGTGGTTTCCGTAGAGTTCTTTAGGGGCTGACTATTGTTTCATTTTGGCAGCTGTCTGAACCCATCCCTTAATTGAAGCCCTAGGTTGTGAACTTGTGCCTTATTGTGAGGTGACACCCAGTTCCTCTCTGGAGGTGTGGCAGAGATAATGAGAACAATAACTCCCATTCTTGGGCTTAAAACAGATTCTTGCGACAGGTAGCCGGATGTCATGATAGATCAAACATCATTTCTAAAAGCAAGGCCATTTCCTGGATGCTGGCTGAGATATGACAGCTTAAAATATAGCCATTCAAAATGTCAAGAATTATGCACATAAGCAAAATAGGATCTGCTTGAAGTCGAATAGGATGGGGCCTAAAATAGCTTTTACATACAATTTCTCCGGCATGATATCTCCTTCATATTAATGATGAATTATTTCTCATATTAGCCCCAAGGGCTTTCATTCATCTCTTTGTCTGAGACAGGATCTCACTGTGTAGCCCTGCTGGCATGAAACTTACTATGTAGACCAGGCTGGTCCCAAGTTTACTACAGTCTTTTTGCCTCAGGCCTTCCAGAGCCCAGATTACAAATATATGTACCACGCCTGGCTTATATTTTCAATGTTAACCCAAAGCTGGACATTCAAAGATCTTTAATAAATAATAAGCAAACACACAAATTAAAAGAATGAGTTGCATTTGCTATCAAACTATCACATTAAAGGACTTCACACACATTTATTCTAGTCTGTTTTGGACGATTTGGAAAATGCAAAATTTTTATGCCAAATTGTTACATATTAATAATCCCTGAGTAGTGGGGGTCAAATAAGGATTTAAAATAATTCCTTAGAATAGAATAGAAACATAATTCATTGTAGCAAGCAAGTCTTGTAGAAAGAATAGAAACATAATTCATTGTAGTAAACAAGTCTTGTAAGTCGTCATTGTGGATCTAAATGCCGTCTGAACTTGTACACAAAGGAAGTATGGCTTATGATACATCATCCATTCTTCCTACTGAAGGAGTCCACACGGTGACCTCTCAGAAGGATGTGTCAATCATTCTGGCAGGCTCTGGGGACTTTCATTCCTGGAATCAAGGGTAGCAGTGGCACTGACAGTTCTGGGATTCGAGGTTTAAAGAGGCTGGAGCTGCACATCTGCAGTTAGATAGGGCTCAACAGTGTGTGTTGGGAGGTGTGGCAGGGGGTGTGAATGAGTGTGTGTGTGAGTGTGTGAGAGTGCAAATTTGCTCATTCTCTTTGATGTGAAGATGCACATCTCTTCTACCTTCTGTTTCTTTCTTATTCTTTATATTTCCATCTTACTATCTTCTTTATTATATTTCGGGGCTTTGTGCCACTCAAGTGCCTCTTTTTTTTTTTCACCACACTTGTATGATCTCTCTGATCCGGCAAGTGAGGTGAAGTGAGGCTGTGGGATGCTTTATGGAGTCCTTAACCCAAGGGCATTGTCCTGAAACTCATGGGGACCTGCCCTAAGGAGTCCCCAGGTTCTGCTTAAAGGAAGTCCCAGAGTCAATGAAAATCAGGCTAGAACTGTTGTGGGGCGTGGAGACAGGAGGACTTCCATACACTGGATGCTTTGGCTGTCATTGTCACAATAACATTCATTCATGGTTAACAGCTTTTAAAAAGTAGCAAGTTGATCTGAAAGTCAAGAAGCTGAGAGTGGAGGATTTGGGGTGCTAGGCTAACCTGGGTTATATAGCATTGCCCTATCTCAACAAGCAAGCAAGCAAACAAACAAACGAAAAACCAGTTGGAATAAAAAGGTAGTCAGTGAAGGGTATTGGTGTAACTCATTGGTAGAACATTTACATAGAACCTACGGTCCCTTAGGCCACATACACACACACACACACACACACACACACACACACAGAGGGAGAGGGAGAGGGACAGGGACAGGGAGAGGGACAGGGAGAGGGAGAGGGAGAGGGAGAGGAAGATTAAGAGAGAACAAAACAGAGATATTAAAAAATGGAATAAGATTTTCATAAACCTGCTATATTAGCAGAGGGTAGGTATAGCGCCTCTTACTACCAACACCACCATTTTCTTCAAGCAAAACACCCACTTCCTAGACCCAGAAGGACCACTGGGCCTTTGCGCGACAGCTCCCCTCCTCTCTGCCAAGTGTTTATTGAATCTCTAGCTAAAACCATTTGCGTTCCTGGATTCTCTTCTCTTGTGAGAAAAAAAAATAGCAATTATTGTTTGTTTCTCAGAGGGACACAGAGAGAGATTACCACAGGAAAGCCACGGAAGATGAGCTTGAGCCAGAGAGAAGCCGGAAACCCACTGAGCCAGTCGCTCTCGGGGACCTGGCACCGAGGAGGGCATAAGACACTAAGTGCCCCAGAGCCCCCTTATGAAAGCAGGGATTTGGCACCCATTCTTCTGAACCCGCCCTCAGCCAGGAGTGCCTGGGAATTCTGTGTGGTTGCCTATGTCGGTGACACTGATTTGTATCTGGGCTTGAACCGTAATGAAAACATGGGCTGAACTCATTACAGGAGGAGAGGAAGGCTGCCAAATTTCACAGGATGAAATTCCAGCAGGGTGTAAGGTTTTACGGGGCTGCAGTAGGGATAGCTCATAGAAAGGTTTCCAGCTCATAAAACATTTTCAAAACAGGCCTGGCCCTTTTAAGTTAAGGGGACATTATCATTTCTATCTATGACATCTCTGCAAATGGAACTCAAATCCCTTTTGTGCCGATTACACAGGGTGCAGACGAAATGGAGGGGACTTGGACTACGTATCACCTCCCTGAAACGGTTCCCTTCAGGCGGGATTAGGTGAGAAATGACATCAGAAAATAGCGTGTCTGTGTACCGCTGCCAGCTCTGTATGCTCCGTCTTGTTTTCACAGGTATTTAATTCAACAAATATTATTGAGTCCCTATCAGGCGTGGAGGACTGCTGGAGGAGGTGGGGTACAGTGGCCAATTAGCTAAATTGTCTTGGTCCATACACACTAGAAGGAGATAAAAATGGAACAAATAAACAGAAGACAGATTTAAATCGGCCATGGGCTAACTGTGGTTATTCAGGGGAACAAAGAAGAAGAAAACAAGAAAGAAGCAGGTAGATGGTGAGACAGTATGTTGAGGGAAATCTCTGAGAGCTTGCATTTGAACTGGAGGCTGAGTGAAATAGTATGTTGAGTCCAGAATAAAAATGTGTAGTAATAATAGTTATATGGACTGGGAAGTGTCTGATCTTTAAAAGTTTGACTTAAAAAATAAACACATACACACACAAGACATGGTATGTTCTTTTGCCCCAGCTAGGCACTATTAGTGGTTATGCAAGCAGAACTCTGAATGCTTGTCAGTGGTTTTCTGGTGGTGAAATGCAGAACCCACCAGTGTTTTCTGGCAAGAAACAGTAGCATCAGGATGGACATGAAATCACAGGGATCTTGTACATTTCAGCCTGGATGCAAAATTGCAGAGAAAAGGAGGAGTCAGGAAAAAAAAAAGAGAGAGATCAAATTAGGAAGGGACAGGTGTGTGTGTGTGTGTGTATGTGTGTTTATGGTGTGTGTGGTATGTCTGTGCATAGTGTATGTGTTATGTGGGGGGGGCAGTGGGAGGTATGCTTGTGTATGATATGTGTGTAGGTGTATATGGTATGTATAGGTATGTTGGGGAGTGAGTATGTGTGCACATGAATGCCTTCTTTTGGAGATCATAGGTCAACTTGTGCCATCCGCAGTCGCTCTACATTGTATTTTCTGAGACAGAGGTTATCCCTGAACCTCTAAGTCACCCATTCTGCAAGCCTGGCAGCCAGTGAAGCCCAGGCAATCCTCTGCAGCCCTGAGAGAGAGCCTTCCATGGCTTTCTTATTAGCTCTGTTGAAAGCGAATAATCGCCCCAGCTCCCTCTCATTTTCTTTCTGCAGATGCAACAAGACTTGTTAAAATGTTTCTGCCTTCCGTGTGTGCAAACTCCATAACAGCAGGTTGGGAAACATCTTTGTGTGCGTGTAGCAATGGTGGTGAGCTTGGCCAACATCAACATGCACAGTACAGATTCCATATGTACAACATTCACACAGAATGAAATGAAGTGGAAGAGAGCTCACCACGCCAAGCACACACTGCTCTTCATGGTGTGGAAACTGCGACTTAAAAAACAAAACAAAACAAAACAAAACAAAAAAATCCCAGTACTACAATAACTACTGACTTTTACTCCCAAATTACTAATTAAGTAGCAAGGTCATGCTACACTTTTAAGAGATTTTTGAATCCTGAAAGTATTAGTTATCTAAACAACAACAACAAAAAGGTTCTCGTTTCTTTTCTTTTGATGAGATCTTGCTATGTAGCTCAGCTCACCTTGAACTCAGCATCCTCCTGCCTCATCCCCACCTCAGATTCTTGCCCTGTGCTTGCTAATGACTCTTGTTTGTTCTCCTTTTCTTCCTTCCCCCCTCTTTTCTTTTCTTTTCCTTTCTTTTCTTTTCTTTTTTCTTTTCTTTCTTCCTTCCTTCTTTCTTTCTTTCTCTCTTTCTTTCTCTCTCTTTCTCTCTCTCTCTTTCTTTCTTTCTTTCTTTCTTCCTTCCTTCCTTCCTTCCCTCCTTCCTTCCTTCCTTCCTTCCTTCCTTCCTTCCTTCCTTCCTTCCCTCCTTCCTTTCTTTCTTTCTTTTTGATATAGAGCCTCACAAGGTAGCCCAGGCTGGCCTGGAACTTATGACTCCCTTGTTTCAGCCTCATACTGCTGACATATACACACGTACCACCAAACCAAGAAATCATTCTCATTTGTAAGAAGGGAGCTGGTAAAGAGTGTGATTTGTGTTAATATGCTAATATGCATGTGTGTGCATGTATCTGTCATAATGCACTATTGACCAGTGTTCTCCCTTCCTTTCTGTTGCTATGATAAAACAATCTGATAAAAAGCAAGCAGCTTGGGGAGGAAAGCAGTTATTTCATCTTATTCTTCCAATCAGAGTCCATCACAGAGTGAAAGCCTGAACTAGAAATCATGGAAGACCAGGGTTTACTGGCTCACTCTGGCTTGCTCACTATTTGGCTGCTGCTTGGCTATGTTTTCTTACATAGCCTGGGACCACCTGCCTGAGGATGGTGCCGCCTACAGTAGGCCGAGCCCTTCTGTATGAATTAATAATCAAGACGATTCCCTACAGACCTTTCTACATGTCAATCTGACCTAGGCAATTCCCAAACTGAGATTTGTCTTCTCATATCACTCTAGGCTGTGTCAACTCAGCAAAGGGACAACCAGTTTGTGTCTCCGTCTTTGCTCCTGTTGTAAGCCTACAGACAATCTCCTCAACTACACTCTCAGCTCTAGATAATCAGTGGAGGTAACATCTGGATAAGAGACTCATCTTTGATATCTGGCATGGTTGGATTTTAATCCTAGATTTTCCAGGCCTCAGTCTTTGTCAACAGTTCTCAAATTCTCTAAACTTCAGTTTCTTTCTGGAAAATGAGGCTACCATGCTTGTGCGTTGTTTGTGGGCTATGCGATTAGTGTTTAGTCAAGCAGCTAATATTCGATCAACCATCTCAGAAAATTCTTCTCATAGTTTCCAACTAACACCAAAGAACATTCTAGATGTATGAGGATTGCTCTTGACCAATCAGCATGGTCTTTCCAGTTCAGACCACATGTGCTCCTAGCAGCATTGAATACAAGCTATTCTTAAATTCAATTTCAATTGATTGATTGATTGATATTAGGTCTTATGTGGCTTGAGCTGGCCCAAACTCACTTTTAATGGGCTAGCCTTGGACTTCTAATCCTCATTTCTGGGGTGGATGAGCTAGAGGTGGCCAGGAATTTGATCTGATTAAAAAACTCCAAATACCTTTTATGGATGGCCCATATATGTTCTCCAGAAATAAAAATCCATGGGGGCTGAGATCAAATGTGTCTGAGGGATCCTGTCCCTATGTGCATGTAGGTAAAAATATAATTTAAGGAGATGATTCTTTGTGTTGGAAATATTTTTTGATTAGCATTAAGAAGATTAAAAAAGAAAACAAAACAAGACTTATGAGTGACCACAATGGTATTTTTTTTCAGAAATCTGACCTTTTAAGTTCTAATAATTAATAATACTTTATTCTCAGTGGATTCAAGTGGAAAAATTCTATTTTCATCTCTAAAGCTGATAATTATGCCAAACCATCATAATGATTTATTCAATGCTTAGCATGCAATACAGACCCAGATAGGCACTTTAACCCATGCTATTTAATTTAATACTGTTAACTATCCAAGGACATAGCATGCTTGCCCCTGTTTTGTAGATAGGAGGGGGGAAAAGTTCAGAAGGCCTGCAAATAATTAACTAGTTTATACTATATTGTCTAAGAAGATTAAAACCCTGCATTTGAGCCAACACCTTCTAAGTCCAGGTTTTCTATTCAATATGCTTTCTTTATAAGAATGCACAGGCATAGATTAACATCCAGGAAGCTCGCTCTCCCAGTCACCTTTTAACACAATGACTGCCAAAGAGATCTATGTGTTAATGAGTGAAATCTTTGTTCTGTCTTGAAGAACTGTTGCTCAGTGTGGTGGTCTGAATAGGCTTAGCCCAGGGAGTGGCACTATTAGGAGGTGCGGCCATGTTGAAAGAAGTGTGTGGTGTGGCCTTTAAGATCCTCGTCCTGACTGCCAGGCAGCCAGTCTTCTCCTAGCAGCCTTCAGATGAAGATGAAGAACTCGCAGCTTCTCCTGCACCATGCCTGCCTGGAACCACCTCTGAACCCGTAAGCTATCCCCAGTTAAATGTTGTCCTTTTTAAGAGTTGCCTCACTCATGGTGTCTGTTCACAGCAATGGAAACCCTAAGACACTCAGTAAATTTTTTGAACAGACATTTAAAAAATAGCACTTTATCCATTATCATTATCTCCAAAACTGGACAATATATTAAACCTGAGTATGTAGTGTGCACTCAGGATTAGTCCCTAAATAGAGTCTTACTTCTTATGTCTAGTCCTTTCCATCTCTTGCCCATGAATTCCAAGGACAAGACTGAATAAACAATTTACAAGGGTTTGTCCAAAACAATATTAAGAGTTCCAAGTCAGCGTCCACATGGTCTTACGCCAAAGCTGTAGCCCATGTGCATGTTAGACCCTATGTATGTGAACAGCATACATACCCGGAGGGATACCTCACTTTACAAAGATGCATGTTTAATAAGACACACTCAACACACAAATTAGAAAACAGCATCCACACAAATTAGAAATTCACCCCGCACACACATAGGGACAGACAGACAGACAGAGACAGAGAGGGAGAATGAGCATTTAGGATGAAATGTAGACCAACTTGACTTTGGAATCAGACTCAATTGTTATAGAAAGAAATAGCAAAGACTCTCCTCTATGCATCTAGACTTTGCGAGGTACATAGAGAGTATGTCCACAAATGCCTTATAGAACACACCATTTTATTTATTAACCCTCATCTCCTTACACCCCCCCATCTTCATCCAGGAGACTCTCTGCATTGATCCTCAAAGTGTCTAGAACATAACATGTCAGAATTTACTGTAATGGTCCTTGAGTCATCTTTTAAATGGGAAATCCTCTAGATTTGCAGATTAGAGCCGATGCCCATCTTGTTCACTGTCACTTTCCTGGTACCATACACATCATAATAGGTTTCCAATAAATATTTCTATGATTACAACATTTAACGATAGAAAGGAAGATGGAAGAAAAGTAGTAAAAACAACAACAAAAATTATGAATGTTTCTATTCATAAAACTGTAAAAGGACAAGTGACTGATGCCAAGCTCTTTCCTTGTAAATCTAGTAGTGGCCATACTGTCTGCACATACACAAATCTTACATTCTTGTTCTTTTAGACTTTTATTTTGCCCCAGGTAATTCCTTCTGCAATAACTAAATTCAGTGAAGAAAGTGAGAGGTCTACAAAGGCTTGCCGGCCAATTCTGCCCATTGAAGTGGCCCTACTGTGCTACTCGTGATGGTCTCAAAGACAAACTTGGGTCAGTAAGAGCTGCCATTAAAGGCACTCTCTCACATGCCAAGACATGATTAGCATAGCTCTTGTATGTAATTCATAAGAGAAACAAATAAGATGGGGCTTGCCTTTAAAATATGAAATAGATGCTGTTGGACAGTACACAAAGGAATCTCACAGAGCCCAGGTACCTCAAAAGCTACCACTCTACGCAGAGGTCTGAAGTAGATTATTATTTTTTCCTTCTATTCCCCACACTTTGGGTCCAATGCCAACTAATGCCGGAGAATTAAAAATATACGAGGTGCACAGTAACTCCCTTCTTTGGCTCTTCCTACCATGTATACAAATCTGAGTGATAAAAAGCTCAATTCACTCAGCAGAGAACTGGCTTCTGTCTGATGGGATTTCACTGTAAGCTCTCACAGAGAGAGTAGTGGGAGCCATTCTCTCTCCCATCCTTCCCTGTGGGGCCTGATGGGACCTTGGAAATGGGGGAGAAGAGCACTGAGTACTCAAGGACAGGTCTGTTGGTGGTAACGGCTGCAGGTATCTTACAGCGCACAAGGCTATGATTGCAGCCATGCAATTGGGAAGTCTGGCTTTCTCCTTCAAAGCCCTCTCTATTCTAAGGTCACCTGCCACTGCACAAGAGCCGGGCTGGCAAATTAAATTCCTTCTAATCTGTCTTTCACAGAGTGAGAGAAATTCTTTTCAGTAGATGTGTTTGCCACTGGTTCCGCTTTTCCCAGAACCAGGCTGATGGGCACCCAAGAGCCAGTCAAGTTCAGAGTAGTAGTGGTATTAGTAGTGGTAGTAGTTGCTGCTGTTGGCTTGTTCTTCATGTTTCTCTGTAGCTGGATTTTAGTTCATGATTATTGGAATTAATTTTAGGTTCTGTATGTTTAATCAAGCTAATTTTCATGGCTACCCCTCTATATACAGTTTCATGTTTCTTCCCCCCAAAACAACTTTAATGTAGTATGAGTGTGAGTGTGAGACTAAACACTCACCAGATCTTCCCCTCATCACATATATCACCACTAAGACTTAAAGTTGGAGTTCTTCAAAACTATACTTGCTCCTTTTGGAACTATTGGCCTTGTAACTGTTCATTGTTCATTCTCTGAGTGCCAGGCGTGGTGGCTAATAACATACCCTTGTCTGGGTCAAGATGAAAATTTAAATCCATCTTATAAGATGAAAAAAGACAATCCAAGTTTGTTGATGTCATGGTTTCTCTGACAAGCCTTGGCGCAGCTAACTGTACAAGTTTGAAGATTTTGCCCTGTGTTATAATTTTCTAGGTGAGTACATTATAGAGTTGTATCTATAAATTCAAATATCTTCTCAAGAAAATTGGAAGCTTAGATATGGAGTGGGTGTCTAAGAAAGAAGTTTTATTTATGAGTTTTATTTAAGAAGTAGGGAGAAAGGCTGACTTTGAGAAGGTGAAACGTGAGAGTTATAAGAAAGAAAGTAAAGGAAGAGAGAGGAAGAGGAGAGGCGGGGGGGAGGGAGAGAGGGAAAGAGAGGAAGAGGAAGAGACAGGGAGAGACGGACGGAGAGAGGAAGAGAGACAGGGAGAGAGGGAGAGGAGAGAGAGGGAAAGAGAGGAAGAGGGATGGAGAGTAGAGAGAGGGAAAGAGAGGGAGAGGAGAGAAGGAGGGAGCAAGGGAGGGAGGAAGGAAGAGAAGGAAAGAGAGAGGCAAAGAGAGACAGAGGAGGACAGGGACAGGGACAGGGAGTCCACAGGACCAAAGCTACATTTTTAAAACTATACTTTAATCACTTTATACCCTGATCACTTTTTCCCCCGATCACACAGTTCCTCATTGATTCTTGTGACCCCCCCCCCCAGCCCCCAGCCCAGGTCTCTGGCATATCCTCAAGATGCTCCCAACCCCTACGCTGCAGATTTCCATTCATTCTCCTGATCCTCTGGCCTCTTCTCCTGTATCTTCCCACATGGGATTCCAAAACCCACTCCCATTCCCCTTCCTGTCCCCTCTCCTACCCAGTCCCCGCCCCATCTGCCTGACTATTTTAGTCCCCTTCTAAGTGATATTCACGCATCCTCACTTGGGCCTTCCTTCTTGTTTAGCTTCTCTGGGTCTGTGGAATATAGCATGGCTATTCTGTATTTTATAGCTGATATCCACTTATGAGTATGTATCATACATGTCCTTTGGGGTCAGGTCTGCCTCACTCAGGATATTTTCAAGTTCCATCCATTTGCAATTTGATGTTGGCCTCCAACAGAATTTTTAGATCAGATTAACAGGATGATAATCTGTGCACAGCTATGTCTCCTGTGTTCTAGCAAGGCACACATCCTGGTGCTTTCTATCCTGCACTTAGTGTCAGTAATTAATGAAGGGGCAGAGCATATGTATTGATCATCTGTGGTGTGTGTGTGAGTGTGTGTGTGAGTGTGTGTGTGTGTGTGTGTGTGTGTATGCAAGTTGAAAATGCTGGCCGTTATTGGGAGAGGGACTGTCACCTGAGACTCTCAGAGCAATAGCCAAAGGTTAGTAATGCTATAATTAGATGACATACTTATAAAATTTACTGAAGGGCAGAGATTCCTTAAAATGACACAATTTATCTAATAGAGCGAATTGATGCCAACAAGATGGTACTTAAGATGGAAACAGGTGATGCTTTACCCTTTAAAGTTAACAGGATTATATTTAACTTTCTCCTCAAAACAGGACACTTATTCTCTAATCCTTCAATACCAACTCGGTGCCAAGCACTCCACAAAGTACTCTGTAATAGAAAGAGTGAGTAGCAGAAGAAGAGATTCAGTTAGAGTCTACTCAGTGGTACCAGCGGGCACCAAAGCAAGTAGTCCATTCTCCTAATTGGCCATGTTCTGAGCCTGGCATTCAATTCTAACTCCAAAGTGTGTGAGAGTCATTGGCAAACTGCCAAATGGCCAATGTCCCCCACTCAGGGTATGGAGGGGCCTGAAATTCTCATGTGCAAGAAAGCATGGAGGAATGGGGGACATGTGGTCTGAAATGAGAGGGGCGGGAAGGCGAGTGATGGCTTTACTGGAACGTTCTGTTTGTGGCTGTGCTCCGACTACTGTCATGTCACATTCTAGTTCCCTTCCCAAATGTCCCCATTTGGACTCTACTGGATGGCTTTCTGTTAGAACTGTGCTGAGGAGGTTACACTCAACTTGTTCCTGCACCGAGTTTTGTATTTGCATATTACTTTAGTGTTATTTCTATTAATTACTTCTCATTCAAAGGGTTATGGACTCAAGAAGCCAAAGTGTGAGAAAGGCAGTGGAAGGATTAGGAACTAACCACAAAGAAAACTACAATCAGGGTCTCTACCTCTGCCCTTCCCCTGCTCCCACTCCTCCCCTCTCCCTCCCCCCCTCCCTTTTCCCCCTCAAATCTCTCTCTCTCTCTCTCTTCCCCATCTCTCTCTCTCTCTCTTCCCCACCCCCCCTCTCTCTCTCTCTCTCACACACACATACACACACACACACACACACACACACCTACACATTGGACTAGGTTTCATATTCTATCTGCTTTTTTGTTGTTATTTTTTATTAGATATTTGCTTTATTTACATTTCAAATGTTATCCCCTTTCCTCATTACCCCTCTGAAAAACCTCTGTCCCCTCCCCACTCTCCCTGCTTACCAATCCCCTCATACACACATAATTTCCTGACTTGTCATTTCCCTACACTGGGGCATTGAGCCTTCACAGGACCGTCCACCTGCTCTCATGTGACATGTCTCACTGGAATATCAACTCTCAAGCCCAAGAGATGAGAGGCGAGGAGGCAAAATGGTCTTGGAAAGGGCCTTACCTTTCCAAGTTAGGGTTGTGAACAAGGAGAGAAACAAGGCGAGAAGCAGTAAATTACCAACCAGTACAAACTGCTATCAGCCGCTGACAGGCGCATACACAAGGCAGTCTCCGGAAGCTGCATTTCTGATCAGCAAAGGGTTTACATCGGCAGGTGGGTAACATGCTGCACAGAAGGCTTTATGATTGGGGTTAACAACTGTTCCAGAAAGACTTCGAGTTTTCATGTTGTACTATGACACATTATTTACTTAAAATTTCTTTATTGTGCCGGGCATGGTGGCACGATCCTTTAATCCCAGTACTTGAGAGCAGATGCAAGCAGATCTCTCTGTGTGTTTGAGGCCATCCTGATCTACAAAGATAGTCCAGAACAGCCAGGGTTCAGTTGCACAGAGAGGACCTGTTTTAAAACACACACACACACACACACACACACATCCCAAAATACAAATGTAATAAACAACCCCATTTATTGCTTTATATAATGAATTTCAAAGGATCTAAGTTCTATATAGTAGAAATGAAAGACTCCATAGATGTCTCAGTGCAGGGGAATCGAGGCCAGGGAGGTAAGAGGGGGGTGGGTGGAGGAACACCCTCATAGAAGCAGGGGGAAGGAGGATGGGATAAGACTATCTGGGAGGGGAGAAACTGGGAAAAGAGATAACATTTGAAATGTAAATAAAAAATACATCCAATAAAATAAATGAAACAATCACCTTTTTATATCTATATTCTGTTTCTGTCAATCATCTATCATCTATCTATCTATCATCTATCTATCATCTATCTATCATCTATCTATCTATCTATCTATCTATCTATTTATGTATGTATCTATCTATCTATCCATCGCTCATTTATTTGTGTATGTGCATGGCACTTCACATGTGTGGAGGTCAGAAGATAATGTGTGGAGGTCTGTTTCCTCCTACCGTTAAGTCTCCAGGATCAAATTCAGGCCACCAGATTTACCATCAAGACTCTCTACCCTTTGAGCCATATCATTGGCCTGGTAACCATTTATAATAACTTTGCTTTGGCTGAGCATGTGGCTAATGCCTATAATCCAAGCACTGGGAAACCTGAGACAGGAGGATTGCCATGAATTGGAGGTCAGTCTGTGTGAACTAGTGGAGAGCTTTCCATCTGACTATGGGATTGCTGTAAACTACCCAACGAGGAGTCCCACATTTAAACAGGATGCTCTAGAACCGTGCTGTGTTCTAGAGTCCTGGGGTCCCGTAAGCCAATCATGGCGAAAGCAGACTCTGTTTCTGCGGCATTAAGTATCAATCAAATCACTCAAAAATCCCAGGGACTATCCTCAGCACAACAAGCTTTCTGAGCCAGCCGAGGAGGCGGCTGTGGTCAGGAAATAAAAAATGTTACTTGAAGAGTTGATAAGAACTCTCCCCAAACTTTCTCTAGCTTCTTCTTAAAGATCATGGAGGTTAGAAAGATGGCCAGTAGTTAAGAGTACTTACTGCTCTTCTAGAGGACCCAGAGAGGTTCCCAGTACCCATATCCGGAAGCTTGTCACCATCTGTAATTCCAGTCCAAGAGCATCTGATGCCCTCTTCTGGCTTCTATAGGTTCCTACATGCACTTAGTGCACATAAGCTCTCTAAGGCACACAATACTCAATCAGTCAACCAACCAGTCAATAATTATTTTAAAAGTCTTTACTTGTACACTATGGGGGAATTGTCCCACAGCAAAGTCCTCCAGTTTTCATGATTTCTCCAGCAGAAATGTATTTCCTTATAGTTTTGCAAGTAGAAACCCAAGACCAAAATGTGGCCAGGGTTATGTTTACACAGCCTCTGTCCTCAGCAGCCTTCTCCCTTCATCTTCTGTGGCTTCTCTGTGTATTTGTTTCCTAATCTCTTCTTGTGAGAATATCAGTCACGTTGGATTAAGGCCCAGCATAATGATCTCATTTTCACTTAATTGCTTCTTTGGAGACTCTCTCACCAAATATAGTCACATTTTCAGGGACTGGGAACTGGAACGTTAGGGGGATACAATTCAGCCCATGGGCATAAGCTAACCGCTGATTGTCAAAGGAATTTCAATTTTTCTACTTTGCTTTGAGCCCAGTTTTAAACATCTCATTTCGTCTCTTGCTCAGCATAGCTGATCAGGTATCGGATTATCCTGATGTTCCAATCATCCCATCTGCATCCTGTGCTTCTTATAGCTAATACCAGCCCAAGCCCATCCCCCTTTTACCCATTGCTTTCCAAGTGTCTTAGTTACATTTATATTATTGTGACAGAACACTGTGACCAAGGTGACTTAGGATGGGAGCTGTAGTTCTAGAATCCAGGATCACCAGGTAAGCATGATGCTGGGGCAGCAGCTGAGAGCTTATGTCTTGATTCACAAGAGGGGGGTGGGAGAGGGAGAGAGAGAGAGAGAGAGAGAGAGAAAACGAACCCCGAAGATAACACCAACAAGGCCACACTTCTAAATCCTTCCCAAGCAGTTCCACCAATTGGAAATCAAACATTTAAATATATGAGTCATTGGGAGCCTAGAAAGACAAAAAAAAAGCCATGTCCTTTGGGTTGAGTTACTACGGAGGTCAGAAACATGGAAAACAGAGATGCTTTAGGGAAAGAATGCTTCAGAAAGAAAGAGAATAAGGAAAAGAAGAGTTACACTTTTCTGAGTAATTCAGAAAGGGGGCAGGCTTACAGTGCTGAAATCTACCCCTCTGTAGAGATCCTGAAAGGAAAAGTACATTATCTCATTAAAAGATAATTATCACCCCCCCCAATACCTCTCCCGATCTCTTAAGTATGGTTTAAGGTGACTCTGCCTTCCTTTAGCCAGGATGATGACCCATCCTAGTGGATGATCTCTTAAGGAAAAGCCAATGGCCTGTTTCCACTCAGGGCTTAATTCCACCATTTTGTCCTGTGGAAATGTACTTCCCTTGCTGTGACTGCAATGCTACTCTAACATTGTGGTCAAGGCTGGAGAGGCCATGAAGTTGGAGGCCTGTTCAATAGGACTGCTGTCCTTATAAGATAGGCACCAGAGATATTCACACCTAGAGAAGAGGCTATGTGAGGACTGACGGATGGAGAGGTATCACTCTGTGAACTAAGGAAGCATCAAGAGAACCCAACCCTGCTCATCCTGGACCTAGGACATTATAAATATAGCATTTCTATTGTATAAGCCACCCAGTTTGCAGGGTTTGTATAAAACCAGAGTAGTTTAATGTCTCAGTAATTTTATATTGCTGTACTATGGTATATGACCAAAGCAACTTATAGAAGAAATAGTTTAGTGGGGACCTACAGTTTAAGAGGGTAAGTTATGACCATCACCACTTGGGCACAGAGACAGGCAGGCAGGCAGGCAGGCGGGCAGGCATGGCTCTGGAACAGCAATTGAGAGCTTACTTCATGATCCACAAGCAAGAGGCAGAGTGAGAGAGACAGAGAGAGAGAGAGAGAGAGAGAGAGAGAGAGAGAGAGAGAGAGAGAGAGAGCACACTAACTGCTTTTGAAACCTTAAAGCCTAACCCTGGTGATACATCTACATCAAGGTCACACCTCTTAACCAGTCCCAAACAGTCCCATCAAGTGGATACCAAGTATTTAAATATACAAGCCTGTGGGGGCATTCTCAATCCAACCACCACATCCAATATAGGGAAAATGTGAATTTCTCACTGAACAATATGATTGATACTTTCTTTCAATCTCACTCTCACGGGGTTCCCCATTGCCCCGAGGCTCAGCATTGAGTTTTTGCTTTATTTTTTTTTCCCTGTAGGGAGGGCTTTCTCACACCTTTCCCCCTATGCATAGGTTGTACACAGTGAGGGCTAATTCTGATCCTGTTTCCTTTTCTGGACTGGATACCGTTAGTTAGAATCCCCTGAAAGTCTCTGTGTGGCCTGATGCCCGGGTTGACTGAGTCCTTCATGGACTGAATCGCCATAATTTTTCCAATATGTCTTATTTTATTGCTCTCAATACCTGTGGCACCTAGAGGCTGAAAGTGTCATAGTCTGTGTTGCAGGAAATATTAAAAAATCGACCTGCACATTCTTGCCCAGGGCTCCCAACTGGGTGATCTCAGCTGTTAGGATTCTGTTTAAGCTCCGCCCCACAGTTACCTGGCAACAGCCAGGTAAGCCTCGCCCTCTATAAAAGGGGCTGCTTGCCCCTCCTCTCTCTTATTCTCTCACTCTCTTAGCTTCTCTCTTACCTTCTTGGGCTCTTCTCTCTTTCCTTCCCCTCTGCCCTCTCTCCACATGGTCAAGGCAGGGGTCTCTACTTCTCTACTCTCTCCCTCTGTCTGCCTCTACTACCCCCTTAACTCCCCTCCATGCCCTGACTAAACTCTATTCTAAACTATACTGTTGTGCTTGGCTGGCCCCTCAGGGGGAAGGGATACTTCGGCATGGGCCCACTGAGGCACACGCCCTCCCTATTTCCCACACCCCATGGAACATATTCTTACACCCCTTTTCTCTTTTTATGATCACATGGGCAGCCTAGATGAATAAAAAGAACTTTGCCTTCCTTGGAAGTTTAGAGCGTTGTTGACAGAGAATTGACTTTGCTTCCTGATGTTCGAACAGCAGGACATTGTTTGGAAACATATTCATTCCAAACACAAATCACAGGAGCATGCCTGGATGCTCACATACATGACCATTTCGAGCTCATGTAAATCTCCTCTAATGTTCCATCTAGGGTGGCCAAAGGAAGCCTTGCTCATTTAAAGACTTAGTTTCTGGAAGAAAAAAAAATATTTTGGGAATAAACAGGGGCACACGATTTTCTTACCTTCTTTCTCAACTTTAGGGTTAAATTGTCAGGAAGGTCTCTAGTCAGTTTTCTCTGCCGATACTTTGTCTAGCTGCTGTTAAAGATGGGAAGGGAAGTCAGCCTCCTTTTGCCCTGAAGGCTTAGCAGTGCTCATCAGTGGCTCCCAGGGATGTGGAGGTAAGGAAGTTATTTTAGGAGCCTGTTAGGTCTCTCCTGGTCTGCGGAGGAATAAAACGCACTTTCTCCAGAACAAAGACTTCCAGCCATTAACATAGAGAACCCTCCTGCTTGCATTTTTTTTTTTAAACAGCTGGCATTTGTACCTCTTGGAGGAAAAAATGAAGGGCATCTTCTTGCCTTGTGGTTTAAGTGAGGCTGGAAATCGTCGGGGATGATGGAGAAGCAGGGCTAATTTCCTTTGTTTCTTATTCCACCGATAATGGTGGTCTGTGTGGGGTGTTAAAGGCCAGGCAGCCACGGGTGACCCGGAGTTGACTTCGTCCTTCCGAGGTTTATCAAAGGTTCCTGTCAGTCAAACTCATGCTGGGAGACTGGGGAGTGGCCATCTGGCTGGCTGTTAGACTGAGGGGAGAGGGAAGAGCTCGGAGGTGGGGACGCTGGGCTGTAAGCAGAGGCAGGTAGAGAGGCCGGGCGCCTGGAGGTGCACACAGCATCTCCTAGGAGCGGATCTGAAAAAGAAGCAAGGGTACCAGAGTCCCGACCCTGGAAAGGGGAGACACATGAGGGGCTGGATGGAGACGTTTATTTAAGCCAGTGTGATCATCTTGAATCGATTTTAAGTGGGGGAGACTGAAGGTCATTCCTGCTGCTAACCAGGCCTGGAAATCTCCAAATTGTTTCCCTGGCTGGGAGGGAAGAAAGAAAGTAAACGGCTCCCAGCAGGGCGCTGATTTCATTTAAAGCCCGACGTTTCTGATCCGAAGTCAGAATTCTTTCACCCCAGCCATGTTGATCACAAGGTCTAACAAGGTATTATTACCAGAAGTACACAGGTCCGGGGTGGGGCGGCATGGGGGTGGGGCAGGGAGTGGGCTTTCCGACCTCATTTTGGCAACGCAGGAATGGTGGTTAATTAGGATGGCTTGGGGGCCGGTGGTGGTGGAGGGGAGTCACAAGGCAGGGTTCCCCAAACCTTGAATGGTCCTTCATAGTTCTCACTCACACCACCCTGGGTTATGAGAAATCCTCCACAGAGTGACAGTGTACACAGCTCTGGGAAGCCCTGCCACCTCTCACAGCAGACCCCAACTGTGCTTCAGTCCTTCAGTAACAGAAGTATGAATATTTTCTCTGCCTGCCACACCGCTTTCCCCCCCTGCCTGCCTCCCCTCTTCCTCCTCTCCTCCTCCCCCTCCTTCTTCCTCCTCCCCTCCTCCCCCTCCCTCTTCCTCCCCTCCTCCCTCCCTTCCCCTTCCCTCCCTCCCTTTTTCTCTTGACTTTTCTTTCTCTTCTTCCTTTCTTCTTTCTTCCCCTTCCCCTCCCTTTCCCTTTCTCCCCACTTTCCTTCCTCCTCCCCTCCCTCCCTTCCTCCTCCCCTCCCTCCCTTCCTCCTCCCCTCCCTTCCTCCTCCCCTCCCTCCCTTCCTCCTCCCCTCCCTCCCTTCCTCCTCCCCTCCCTCCCTTCCTCCTCCCCTCCCTCCCTTCCTCCTTCCCCCTCCCTTTTTCTCTTGACTTTTCTTTCTCTTCTGCCTTTCTTCTTCCTTCCCCTTTCCCCTCCCTTCCCCTCCCTTCCCCCCTCTCTCCCTCCCTTGATTCCTTGTCTTTCCTTTTCTCCCTCCTTGTCTCCCTCCACTCCATCTTTGGTAAAGTGTGTCACATACTTGTTCTAGTTTGGTCATTTCGGAGTGTGAGGAGGCCGGGGCACATGCCTCCGTACCACCCAGCACCCTCAGCACCTCAGTTTTTAGAATCACTCCAGCACCTCACACAGCCGCCCAGAGCCTGCTCAGTAGTAACTGTTCATTCTGCTTCTCCCTGCTCCTCATGAATTCACATGTGTAAAAGGTCATCTATGGTTGGCTTATGACTGAGGCAGCTGAATGCCTTCAAGATGCATCAGGTCAGAATTCCTTTCTTTTGGTTTTCTTTGTGTGAGGAGAGGGAGGAGTATCCTGGTAAGCTCTGTCTTCTTGTGAAGCAGTCACAGCTAAACGGACTGCTGGGTGTGTCCTCCTGTCTGTATATGAAAACAAGGTCTCTCACTGAAACCAGGCCACACTGATCCAGCCCCCCCCCCCCCCCCACTGGCTGACCCACAGGTACCAGGATCTCACTGGTCTCCGCCCTCTGAGCAATGGGCGCCCCAAGCTGTATCCACACGTGGCTTTTCTGTGAGTGCTGGATATACAAAGACAAGTCTACACTTTTGCTTGGCAAGTGTTTTACCCACAGAGGGATCTGTCCAGAATGTCACTTTCCGTCCATCATGCTAATATCCCATTGCACACGTTAAAAACACGGGTGTTTATTCCTTTGGCGATGTGTCTGTAGAAGACCCAGCACTGCATTCACATAGCCCCAAGTGGAGCTTAGGACCCTGACGAAGGAGAAAACCACAGCGATGAGGAGACCACGCTCAGCTTCTCCTGTCCCTTCTCCCACTGAAGCAGAGCCTACCACTCTGTTCACATGAGCAAATGCCTTCCCTCTAAAGGTCCTGACGAGACTCTGACCTTCCATCACAGCAACATCCCCTCTTTGTCCTAACACACTTCCCCACAACTCTCTACATCTCCACTCAACCTAGCATGAAATACTCCAGTTCATCTGCTTCTTTGGGACTTCATTTCTGAAGACTCCTGCCCCGAATACAACGGATACAACATGAACGTACTTGGTGCTCATCTCTGGTAAATCTGCCTTTTGTTTGAAGACTCTCTGATGAGACTTGAGATGGTTATGGACAACAACGTACTTTCCTTTCTTTACCTTGTCCTGTCCTTGCCACTGGCCTAGTAATACCGGATTCTTTGCAGGGTTAATAACGGGAGAGCAAACAGGGTTACCAGGCTAGCCAACACAAGTCTCATCCCTCTGGGTTGCACTGTCTGGTAAGGAGCTTGCGACTGGGTCTATCAGTGCCAAGTTTTCTGACTCCCTGGAAGTAGAAGGAGACTTTGACCCCAACAGAACACAGAGAAAGAGTAAGAAGATATCCCATGTATCCAATGTCTGGAGTGTATTTTTGTTTAACTTTAAAAGAAGGAATTGCAGGTTTTAATATTGCATATTGTCCTATATATATAAGATTATCAACATACTGCCTCCCCAGTAATGGATTGTCTGAGTTTCCCATTTTCATGCACACACAATGTATAAACCTTTCCAGTAAAGATGGGAAGAACCTAACATCCTACTGCCACCTAAAATCACCCATTACTAGTGCCTTGTCACCTTGCCGTTGCATTCGTATTTCACACGTAGCATCAGCCAGCTGTCTGTTTGTCATCTGTCTATCTCCTGTCTCATGTTTTGAACAATTTGCAAGCTGTTTGCATACCGATCAGTCCTTCCTTTGTTGACACCTTAGTATCTCCTCAGGAACAAGGACATTTCCCTTCATAGCCACAGTGCATTTGTCATGCCCAAGACATTGAAAAATTTATACCATGCGACTATTCTAATTAGCAATTTATATTCAGTCTTCCCCACAATACCAAATTAAGTATGCATGTATGTGTATGTTTGTAAACAAATACATACATGGATACATATATGTCTAAATATGAGCATGGAGATGGGTATTCCTATTAGAGATCTGGTCAGGGATTAAGCTTAGCATGTGGGTGTAATTTCTTGTGAGCCTCCCTTAGATTCCACATCTGGGAACGATGTGGAAAAGCTCTTGCAAATGCTATTCCAATTGCTGATGTGTAGAAAGAATTTGACTCCTTTAGTTCTTATTGTCGCCATGGCTTCAAACATATTGACTTTGTCATTATCAGGGATAAAGACCAGACCGGGAAATTTAGAATGCCTGAAATTTTTGACATTTTTGTGCTTAACTATCTATTGAGATATTTGGAGAGAATGAGGAGGGTCAGACATTATTTCCATAACTCAATCACATGTTGGAAAAATATTTGACTCTGCTTTTGAATTATTTCTCAAAGACGGGAGGACTGTATTTGGTTTTAATGTATGATTAACTCATTTTAACGTAAATCTAAATGTAACTTTGAACGTCCATTAGTAGAATTTTGTAAAACACCAAGTTTATATATGAAGGAAGTGAATGCTGGGTGTTTAGGGTCTCCGGCTAGACAGTGAAGAGTCTCTGATGTCTTCATTTTCTAGAACCATATGAGTAACCTAAGGATACACAACAGGCGTCATTACTCAGCCAGTGTTCCCAACATCACAACCAGTGAGAACAGTTCAAGGCTGTTGAGGTACCTGGATCAGTAGGATTCTGTTATAGTGGAAGAATACACTAGATTTGTATACAAATTTTAATAGGCCTTTCAAAAGGTAGCTTAATATACGCTGCAAAACAGAAAGGAAAAGGGAGAGATTCTATACTTCTTCCATACATGTAGGTTCTCTTACTGTCAACAGTATCCACCCAAACGGTCCTCTTTGCTTTGTTTTGGATGTCTTCTAAGTGTTTTGCCCATATGTTTGTGTACCATGTTCATACCTGGTGTTCATGGAGGCTATAAGAAGATGTCAGATCCCCAGCACTGGCATCATAGACAGCTGTGAGCTACTCTGTGGGTACCAATGCCCTTAACTGCTGAGCCATTTCTCCAGCCCCCACCCCAAGGGTACTCTCATCATAGCTGATGAATTCATTTTGGCATATTCTCATCATGCAAGTTTAACGCTCACTTCATTGACCACTGTGCATCATACAGGTTCTGACAAATACATAGTGACACATTATCTTACCCTACGGAGTATTTCCACTGCCCTACAATTGCTCTGCGTTCTGTTGCTTTATATATCTTAAAAGCCAGAATCATCATTTTGTTAAAAGACCCACTTGGCCCTGAACAAAGGTCAACTAAAGATTGTTCTTAAAATCGCATGATAGGAGAATAGAAAGTTTCAATTTGGGTCCTGAAACTAGGTGCATGGAACTAGAACATCATCTAGCCTGCTCCCACGCTACCTGCACCCTTCATCCGAATGGCTTAGTTAGTAATGTGGAGTAGACCTAGAATACTTTTACATAAAGCCTGATATTTCAAAGTTTTATCCTTTTTGAGAACCATTAAAAAAATTTTTTTTTGTTGTTCAAATTCAGTTCACCACTCCGGAGGGAAGGATGTGCGGGGCCAAGTCAGCTGGAACATTTTGTTTTGCTTTTTTTTTTTTTTTTTAAGTTCCAATATTGTTAAATTTCCTCTACCATGTACCTGAAGTGCTACCTTACAGGAGTTTTGCCTGTGGTTGTCAGTATTTTAGACAAAGGCCTGTGGACTCACCACCTGGGAGCTGTAAAATCACAGTGAGCATGGGGATTTCATAAGACACTGCGGTCACCGCGAGCGGAATCGTATAAGCAAGGCAAACCTGAGTGACCGTGAGCAAGTGATGGAAGTTCTCCTCCCCACGAGCTATTAACACGTCCTTGTCCACTGAAGGGCAAATTCAGAATAGGAGAGCCAGGGAGAGCAGGGCTTGCGGTCAAGAGAGGAGGCGCTCAGTCATTGAGAGCTCATGGCCGGTCTGTGTTCATGTGCTTGTTTTGTTCTGTGTTCAATCAGATCTGCTTGGCTCAACCTCAGATGGTCTGGGGTGGTTCGATTTTATACATTGTTTGATTTTATTATACATTGTTCTATTTTATACATCTGCCTCATTGTTCCTTCCTTTCTTCTGAGGGAGCTTGGAAGAAAGAGAATGATTATCATAATTCCACTTGATACAGTGTGAGTCATAATGTACATGCTTGCATGTGTTCACACACACATACATGGATGGACAGATGGACGAATGGAGACAGACAGGGATACATACATCTAAACACACTCTCACACATATACATGCATACATACGGACAGACAGACACACACTCACACACCACATACACATACTCAAAGAGAAGAGACAGAGAGAGACAGACTGACAGACAGGCATAAACACACACAAAAACTCACTGTCAGACAAACATGGACACATACACATACTCATACACCACACACACCACACACACAGAAAGAGAGAGACAGACAGACAGACACATAGACACAGGCACACACTTGCACACTACACATCACAGAGAGAGAGAGACAGAGAGAGACAGAGACAGAGACAGATAGACACATGGTCACACACATACACAAACACACAGACACATACAAAACCACACTTGTATAATATACACCACACACATGCACACAGAGACAAAGACACACAGACAAACACACTCACACACCAAACACACTCACACACATACACAAACTATTTTGACTCTATATTTTATAGACATCTGAGGTCAATGTGAGAAGGGAGTAGTAAAATGACTTAATGCTGATCTTGGCTTAATTAACAGACTTCCTGGTAAAAGGAAGTCTAAGATTAAATCCAGATAATGGAAGGAAAGGAAAATGCCACCCCAAGCTGGGACTTCCATACTCATCCTGACAAGTTTTGGATCACTTTATTTCAAGGCTGCTACACCGAGTGAACCCCATAGGTACACTCCTAGCCCTTTAGTCTGTATGAGGACCTGTCTTATTTCTCCACCAATAGAAAGCCCAAAGAGAAAAATTGATTTCTTTATTCAGCTCTTGGACTGAAAAATAATAACCATAAATAACTATCGGATGAATAATTTCCAAGAAAGGACTGGTGGCCTGAGAGTGGATTGATAGTTTCCTTGTGAATGTTGAATTGTTGTAGGCCTCTGGGAGAGACAGCATCTGACAAGGGAGACTTCGGTATGGTTGATCAATGGAGTATTGTATAGAGAAGTCACTGAATTGCACTAAACCGGCTACCATGAGGGTCCCAAGGTGGGCCTTTCTGGAGACTCTTTGGATAGACTCAAAGACCAAGGTCAAGTTTATGAGACCTAGTGCTGCACGTCTAGCTGTGGAGGTTGGAGTCTATGGACTGGAATGAGACAGGAGAGTCATTATCACATCTCTCCCAGGTAACAGCAACCGTACAGGTTTGTTCTAGAGTGTATTAACCTTACATGCCTAGATACCAGAGTGCTTTATCCTAATGGCAGGGATTAGCCTGATGATCAGCATAATTGACCTGGTCCTCATCCTGAGCACTATGTCTCTAGGGAGAATCTAGGGCTCTATAGTCTATTAGAGCCCATGTTTACTTGTCATTCCAATGGTTAGGGGGTGGCTAGGCAAAACCTCAGGCAGGGCTCTAAGATGGCAAAAAAGGATTCCAGTGACACAGGGATGCAGGCTCCGACACGTGTCTAAGACATCCAAATACAGCAGAAAGGCGAATTCCTTTGTTTGAAGTCCAATTCAAGCACAGCATCTAAACAAGCCAGTAATCAGGCCTTGGGGGAAGATTTGAGGAAATGGACTCTAAAGGAAGTGTCATTGGTGCAGTAATTAGGAGAATGGATTAAATGGGTGTGGAACCCCAAAAGGCATAATTAGGATCTTAAATTTTGGGGAGGCCTGACTACTTATTACCTTTATGATGGTACCTGTAAGGTCAAGGCACATTTAACACTTTAACAAATGCCCCGAGATGTCTCACGGCTGGAGATATGAATGGTACTTGGGTTGAAAAGACTGTGTTCAGCTGAGTATTCCCAGGGTCTGTCTGTATTAGGTGGGAAGATAGAAATAATCAGTATATAGTAATCCTTTACCAACTCCAAAGGAATGGGTTTCTGGAGTCTGCCTAGCCTCCGACACTGCAGTATCTCTGGACTCATACCTAACAGATTCTATGCTATGGGGAACCCTCTGATTTCATAGCCCATGAGTGCTGTTCCCAGGGTAGAGAAGCAATGAATGTGTTGAGAGTTTTAGAAATAACAGCCTCAGCAGCTTGAATCTTCCTCCTATTATGCAGGGAGAAAGGTTGTCAGAGCCATCTTTCCCAGGAGGGTCCTGCCAACATCTGAGAAGCAGATCCTGTGGGGCAGAAAGGATGTGGCCACTCAGCAGTTACCTTGGTTTCCAAGAAACGTCTCCACCCTTCAGTTGCTTCTGAAAGTCCGTCTGTTTCCCTGTTAAAGGGAATGCATGCTGAGTTCTCTTCTCAGCTTATAAATTATGCTGTATTAAACGCTGGCAACAGCTTCACTCTCTCTGTGTAAACATGAGACGGTGCAGAAAGGAAGGGGGTGGGAAGGGCTGATTGCCAGGACCCAGTGGAGACTCCCGTGAGCAGCTCTTTGAATGTTGGACAGTGTTGGCACCAGCCTTAGGAGTGGGCTCCCCAATATCTGTCTTCAGTTAGGCCTTTTTCATTATGAATGCTGATACCATGGGGGTTGGTTTGTGTGTGAAATACATGGTCAAATAAATTCTGTGATTCAAGTAGCCCCCAGAAACATACCTCCTTCAAAAAGAAAAAAAATTCAGAGTTCATTTATAACATCTGAAATTCTAATGAGGATTCATTTGGAAAGTTATAATGAAATTCTGGGATTTCTCAATTGATCAGTTCTAAATATTCTCTATATAAATTTGAATATTCTTCACTTACTCTGTCAGTTATTAGAAAGGAACACTGAGGAATGAAAGCAGGAAATAACACCAGGAAGATCTTTTGCTTAGTTCCCTGGGTTTGTTTTAGAGATTATTTTATGCTGCCCTGTTTTTGATGGGCAAGAAAGCCCTTTAAGTAAAAGAAGGACTTCTAAACACGGAATGTACTATCTTCCATTTTGAAAGCTGGATGCAGTGGCCAATACCCATAACCCCAGCATTTAAGAAGCCGAGATAGGAGGGCCACTGGGTTTTATGTAACATGACAATCTCTCTCTCTCTCTCTCTCTCTCTCTCTCTATATATATATATATATATATATATATATATATATATATATATCTGTCTCTATCTCTTGTTCTCTCTCTCAAATGTTGACATTTCTCATTGGAATAAGAAATGTGAGTAGTATTCACTGTGACAAGCAGCTATCTGAACTGGAGAATGGTACTCAAGTCTCTTAGAAGGAGGATACCCTGACTGAATAGTTCCCGCTGCAGGAGACGAAATTCCAGCTCAAACAGGTCTACTTGACCAAGGCATTGTTAGCTTCCTGTGAGGTGTAAGGTGAGTTTCAGGGTGCCCTCCAGAGGCTCTCTCCTTGCCTTCTTCTTGGCACTACATAGCTCAAGCTTCAGCAGTAAAAGGAGAAGAGCAGAAACAGGCAGTGTGGCTGTCAGAGCCTTGGTTCCATCCCATGCAACGTTAGTATTATTTAATCCCAAGATCCCATCATCCATTTGATGGCTATAGTTCTTCCTTGTTCATGCCTATGGGGTGAAAGAATCTCTCACTGAAGGTGGAATTAGCTTCATTCCACTTGATCTATGTGGTCAGCAAGGGCTTAGAGCCTACAGAGGAGTGGTACCCACAGTTTGATTCAGGCTCAAAGCCTGAATCAAGTGGTGTAAGGAACACAGATGAGTTGGGCCTAAGGACTTACTAGTGACTTCAATGAGCTCCTTGTGGTACAGTGTGAAAGATTCTCATGACAGAAGATGGCTTGGTTTAGGAGGTCAACTGTGATGTCATAGTTCAGTTAGTAAAGCTATAATGACTGAGGCAGGATCAGAGGCATGGAGAATTCCTTCACCCTACTCAGGCCAAACCTTCCCCTCTCTTTGACCCTTCAGCCATCACTCTGTCTTTTCTCCAGTCATGGAAGACTCTAGTTTGAAAACAGCCATTAGGCATTGGATAGCACTAATTAACTCAACAAACCCATGACTACAAAAAGCCAGGGAACGCCCTCTCCAAAGGCTGAGACACACTGAGCTTCTGCCCAAGGTTCCTTTGCCAGATGGTGGTTCACCTTCAGTGTCATGGAAACACTTCATCATCTGCTCACGGAACATAACCCAGAAAAATGATTTGTAAGTGGATGGCAAGACAAAGCAGACCACTGAATTACCTCATGGAGGATTTCTGGAGGGCAAAATTATGTATAAGAAACATAAGTAGAATATTGTATAAGATGGAGAGTGTGGCCTTTACCTCCAATATAGGAAATAATGCTTTAGATTTATATTCTTTTAATATTATTATATTTGTATTTATTTATTTGTGGTTGGTGTGTGTGTGTGTGTGTGTGTGTGTGTGTGTGTGTGTGTGGTCTAAAGGCAACTTGTAGCCAATTCCTTGCTTCTGAATTTGGTTTTGGGGAGACTGAACTTGGTTCATCAGATGTGGCCACAAGTGCTTCTATTCTTGCTGCCTCCTTGTTTTACAGGTTTTATGGAAAAAATATAATTAAAATCTCAAAGAAATTAAAGAAGTAAACAAATTAACATTTATATTCTGACACTCTTTGGTTCTTCTTTCTTTCTTTCGACAGTGCTTCTATTTGTTTGAAATTCTGTTTTGTAAGTGCAGTCTTGGTTCTCAGCATGGAATCATTAGGGACAGAGTTAGCAATTACAATGAAAACCATTAGGCCAAGAAGGGTTCTTAGGTCCAGTCAGGATAGGGTGACTGAGTATCTGCGAGCCACACAAGAGAGGTTCTCTTTGATAGCTTTATCTGGAAAGGCAATGGAAGGAAATAAACTAGTGGTGGCCATTTTACTGACAAAAAACATCTTTAGGAAAACTGCTTTTCTTTTACTTCCTGAGAAATGGCTCAGGAACTGCTTTTGGTTCACCAGTAGGACAAGTTCAATAACTAATGTTCTTTCTTATTTAAGGCCATGACCTTAAATAAGGTCATTTGCCCTCGAGCATCCATTCTGACAGGCAATCAAATCAGGCTATAGCCTGTGAACACACTTAGCCCTTTTCTCTCCAGTGTGCTTCTGGGGCTTATGAACTACCCCTGCTTTGGGTGCTGAACCTGTATCAGTCCTCACCAGACTTATATATTATATGACATAGTATATATGTATATATAATATTTATGTATGACATATTATACATTATTATATATTATATTGTATATTATATATTTATATATAAAACATAACACATTATATATAATATAATATAATATAATATAATATAATGTGTATATAATATATATTATACAAACATATTTCATTTTACATACACATATACATATATATGTATATATGTGTGTGTGTGTGTGTATATATATATATATATATATATATATATATATATATATATATATAATGAAACCAGCCACTCATGACTGAAGCCCCTCAAACCATTAGCCTACATTACTCTTTTTTGCTTTTAGTTGACTTAGCTCAGGGAAAACCCACGTGGATATTTAGTGCTGCAAAGGCTAGAAGAGGGTGTCAGCTCCTGTGGAACTGGAGTTAGGCAGTCGTGAGCCACCATGTGGGCTGTGGGAACGGAACCACTGGCGACTGTAAGAGCAGTGAGTGAGCTTCAGTAGCTGAGCCATTTCTCTAGTTCCTTTTACTTTTTAACCGAAGGTCAGTCAAGCCCATGGGGAGCTTGTGGAGAGCTAGCGGTACCTGGAGGAGTTGGAGAGCTTTGCCAAACAATCTCAGAGGAGGCCTGGGTCGGTGGCTCTGTGAGTTGAAGTATGTCTGCGTAGGCAGGAGAAGCTGAGCTCAAACTCTCGGAAGCCATGTAATGCTGAACTGGCAGAATATGTTTCTATAGTGGGATTCCAGATAGAGACTCAGAAGGTCAAGGGTCAGCTAGCCTGAATTACCAGATGCAAAACAAGAGGTTCTTGTCTCAAACAATGTGGAAGGCCAAGACTAGACTGGTCTCTTACTACACATCAGCACTGTGGTATGCTTACCTGCATTAACACGATCTCTTGCTCACACACACACACACACACACACACACACACACATAATCACACAAATACACACACATATACATATACACACACATACACACACACATAGATACACACAGATACAAACACACAGACACACACAGAGATACAGATACACACATACACAGACACATACACACATAGATACATATATACAGATACAAAAACACACAGACACACAGATACACACACAGAGAGAGATACACAGACAGACACATAGATACACAGACAGACACACAGATAACACATACACACATGCACACTTTCCCAGTAGAATTTCAACTTACAGGAAACCTTTAGCAGACATGGCTGGCATATCCAGAATCATTCATATAATAGTGAACATTGCTTCTGCTCATTACGATTTAAGTCATGGGCTGGTATTGTGGTAGAATAGACAGAACACAGGTAAGGCTTTATTTACACAGAATGACTTTGGTCCTTTCTGTAATGAACAATGAAAGCTACTATAAAGGCGAAAATTAATGTTGGTTATTTCACTTTTAAAAACCACACCGAAAAGCATTTGAGGAAATGGAATCTATGTACTAGTGTGGTACTCATGTGGTACAAATGCCTTCCTTGTAGGCTTAAGGATCTGGTTTCGATGCCTAGAATCCATCTAAAAGAAGCTGGGTGTATTGGTGTGCACTTTGAATCTGGGAAAATGGATACCATTGGGTCTTCCTGGACAGCCTGGGAAAGAGTGTCTCAACAACAACAACAACAACAACAAAAGGCAGACAGACAGAAAGAATGAAAAGAAGAAGAAAAGTGCTCAAGAAACAAGATATAAGGTTGTCCTCTGACCTGTATATATACATATACCTTCACAAAGATAAATGAGAAAATTGTACCCCCCAAAAAATAATCCCCCACCAAAGGAAATAAGAGACACAGAAGCCTTTGCCGTCCACTGCCCTATCCCCACCAAGAAATAACAGAAAAATTAAAATCTGTGGTTTTGGTTTTCCAAGGTATAGTAAGGAGAATATTTTTAAAATATGCTTTCAAATCCTCCGAGACTTTATAATTTATCAGGAAAGACACATTCTTCCTAATGAAAGGTTACTGACCTTCATGAACGCGACAGTTCAATTACCGCCCATTCATATGCAGATCAGTGTTGAAAAGGGACGGGGCGATGTGACTGGCATAGCAAAGAAAGGGAAAATGTCTGGGAAATTATTATTCGCTTCTTAAAAGTTTAATTGTGAAACAAGAATAATAAATACGATCGCTCAGGTGGCAGGATGCTTTCTTCTCTGGCCCGCGCTCCATTAGATCTGCTCCATTGGCTGTGCTGCCTGTTTGCTTTTCTTTCTGCTTCCTAATATTCCTGCCTTTTTAATCCCCTAAACCGCTCAGGCTAACAGATCAGAAAGCCCTGGGGGTTCTGAGATGCTGGGCTTCAAAACGAATTCCATCCCCTCCCCTTTCCCTTTTGACTGGCAGGGCAAGCTGGAACATGTCTCGGTGTTATTTTAAGTGTCTGACTACTATTTAGAGGCTGAAATAGATGGAGAGGCAATGGCCACAGCTTCAGCCACCCACCCACGGTCATGTCCAAGCTCCAGGGAGGTAGGCGAGCCCTCCTGGGCTGAGAATAGCTAAGCAAAGACCTGGCTAGACTCTCCGGAGCCAGCCAGCAGCCAGACTTGACTGACACCTGCAGGTTCTGTTTGTTGAGCCTCTCCAGGTGTGGGGAAGACATCTGATTGCCACTTTGTAAATCAGCAGAGCACCACTTGGACACACAACTCATCGGTCTCTCCCAGCAGAACCACGGGTTTCCATCAGCAACTGCCGGAGCAATAACCCCCCAAAACAATACATTTTTTTTTCCTAAAAAATAAACTGCATCGGACTCTAAAACTTGGGAGGTGGCCAACACAAATATTTGAAGCCAAAGCATTATTTTCATTTTTAATATTTTACTTTGGAATTTAATATCAGCCAGCTACGTGTGTGGTACGGAGGAGTTGTTGAACAGGGTAAAAGAATGGAAACTCTGAGAAAGCTTGCATGTTCCCAACACCTATCAGACTGCCTGGCACCGAGTGAGTGGCTTTTCAACGTTTGTTGATAGATCACTAGAACTACTGTATTGCTCTTTCATTTCTTGGATGAGCTATCCGATCTCTCTCTCTCTCTCTCTCTCTCTCTCTCTCTCTCTCTCTCTCTCTCTCTCTCTCTCTCTCTCTCTCTCTCTCGGAACACCCACTCTCTAACTTACTTTTGGGTCTCTTCTCCCTCCACTAGTTCTGAGACATGGATTTACCTTCAACTTACCATGAATCCTAGTGTATTGTCTTTGAAACGCAGCTTACCACAGGGTTAATAAAGCATGATTTCTGTGGATTTATGCTGTAGTTTGGAGATTTAATGGCCCTAGAAAACACATGTGTTAAAGACTTGGCCCCCTCTGAGAGTGTTCAGGGGTGAAGTTTTAGGAAAGTGATTGAATCAGGAGGGGCTCGAACTCAATGGATACATTGATGGATCGGGGAGGTATGGAGTCATACTTGGCTGGCATTATTCGGAGGGGGGAGAATCCAGGAAGTAACGTCTGATTGGATGATTTAAATCACTGTGGGGGGGTGTTCCCTTGATGACTCTCCTCCCCTACCCTTTTTTACTACCCCACTCCCAGGTCCTGTCTCCTAGTTACCATGAACTGAACACCTCCTCTTTCCCACACACCTCTGCCAAAATATTCAGACTCACCTCATCTCAGGAACAGGAGAGAAGCTACAGTAACCAGGGGAACCACAGAACGGAGTCTTTGAAACCTTATACCAAAATAAACCTTTTGCCTTTATTTCCCTCTTTGATCCTGTGGCAATTTTTGTCACAGCTGAGATAAACGGCTAACATAATGATGAAAGTGCTGGGCTATCTCTGTTTCTTCGGCCCTCAGTTCTTTGGACGAATCCTTCATGTCAGCATAACCCAAAGGACACATCTCTGTGCTAAAAGATGCCTTAGAAAACAGTCTTTCAATTTATATTCTTCTGTACTTTAGATTTAGGACTATCCAGACTCAGAACTTTAAGATGCTTTTCAGTTCTAGTTCAGCGATCAAAGAAGATGAATTCTGCCCTTTATGAATATAAATCTAGACACACAGGGCATGTACTATCTTTCGTGACATTGTCCCATATATTTTCTCCAATATCCATTCAATTTTGCTATCGCTCAGCACCTTGATGTAACCGTGAACAAATTTCCTTTTGGACAAAGGAGTTGCATTAGGGATATATTATATATATTATGGACTTTCTATTTTAGAAATCTAAACCCAGGAACCACATAGAACAATCTGTCAAAATCTGCTCGGTTCAAATTTTTTTTTTTTTTTTTTTTTTTTTTTTACTTAATCATTGTGTTACAACATCATTGATATGCAGGTGACAGAAACTTAACCAAAAATCATACAAATAGTAAGAAGTGTTTATTATCTTAAATAACAGATAATCTGAAGTAGGAGCCTACACTGTTAGGCAGTTTGGTAGTTTCAAAACATTCTGGATGATTCTCAAGGTTTATACTTGTTCTTATGCTGTTCTTAGATAAAGGTGATGAAGAGCAAACAAAGGCTTCCTGCGGATGGGTATAGGAATTGTATTTTTATATTTTAATGTAAAGGAAAATGTGGTTTAAAAACCATTAACAACACCCATAAACCATATTTTCCTTTGGGCACTTGTCAATAGCACAGAGAGCTTTGTCTGAAGCTACTGTCACAGTGTTGAGACCCTCACCCTCAAGTCTCATCGGGAAGGTCTAAGTCCTATCATCCTTTTGAGGTGGATGTCTGGTAAGAAAATGAGATGAACCCCAAGTTGTTTAGGGAAATCAAAACCTGTTGGGGCTAGGTAACAAAACTCTCTTTTCTTCAAGAATGTGATTGCAGGGAGAGAAGGAAAAGGAGGAGAAAAAAGAGGAGGAGGAAAAAGAAGAGGAGGAGGAAGAGGAAGAAGAGAAGGAGAAGGAGAAGGAGAAGGAAGAATGGGGGCATTTGGGCAAAATTTGGATGGTCTGATCAAGCAAAGATGGGAAATAACTGTTAGTAGGTGACCAAGAGAACTGGTTGTAAGGGACCAATCTCCTATCCATGGGGTTATGGAGGAAGGGATAGAGCTGGAGAGGGCAGTGTTGGAAATCTGTGCGTGGAGAAAGACAAGCAAGAGATCTTGTGTAGAATGGGTGTTTGAAAATTGCAGGCAAAGATGAATGAAACACAATTTGCAACAACATTAATTTGACACTTATTTAATGATATGTGCTGTTCCGTGGTAGCCTGGGCCAATCATTTAGTAGTTCACACACGTTACTGTAATTAGTACTAGTTTTGACAGATCTTTATAATAGTTTTTAATCTCTTATTGTTCATCAGTTTATGAGTGAGCGGCGAGATTCACAGGCTCTTCATTTTCCCCAGCCTCTCAACTAGTTGCATCCTAAACAAAGGTTCTCATAGAGTCTCCCTAGAAGCACCAGAGGATTGCCCATGAAGTGCACTAGCCTGTAACTCCTATGGTCTTCCCTGCTCCCTGACTATGCCTGGAAAGGAACACCCCCCTCCCCCAACCTTTTACATCCTCGGAAGATAAGGAAGGGCATGAAAGTGGCTCTAAGATTTGTCAGGTAGGAATCAGAAGCTGAGGTGGTAGGTAACCCCACTTCTCTACACTAAAAAGAAGAAAGGGTCCAAAAGACGGGCATCAAGGTCAGATGTTTGCATTGTGAGTAACATAAAGGATTCATGCTGAAAACTCATTTTTAAACAAAACTTTGTACTGATTAAAGATCTCTTTTCATAAATATAAAATGAGGGGCTGGAGAGATGGCTCAGAGGTTAAATGACCTTGTTCTTCTTCTGGAAGTCCCAAGTTCAGTTCCCAGCACCCATACTGAGAGGCTCACAACTGCCTGTCACTCCACCTCCAGGGTATCTGAAGCTTTCCACTTACTTCTGTGGGCATCTGCATAGACCTGGTATACTCACTCTCATGCACACGCATACATACACACACACACACACACACACACACACACACACACACATGCACGCACCCATGAATGCTCAAGCATAAAAATAAATAAATCATTAAAAATAATTAAAGTTAAAATCAGTGGCCTGGAGCTTGTGATATAAAGACTCCTTCTAGGCCCTGCTTTCAACATCTCTACTCTTCGATTTGCTTTAGGCAGGAGCAGTTTAATTCAATTATAAGGAGACATATAGAAATTGTATTTGAGGTGATTTCATACATTACAGGGAACACTGATTTTAATTAGCTAAATAGCCTTCTAGAGACTTAAGTTACTTCCTGTGTCTTGGGGTGCCTGCAACATTTTTACCACAGTAATAGCTTCATCAGCCCAGATACTAGGCGCTCATTATTTGAAGAGAGAGCCTTTTATATTAGACTGGCTTCTTTTTGCAATCCCGAGAATCTGAAGAATATTTAGCCCATATAAGTAAAAATGGCAAACAATTATGTTCATATCATTTATTATTGTTATTATTCTCATGTTTGAAATAAGAATGTTTCCTTAATACAATATGATAGACATGGCTAGACAAATAAGACCAGTTCTGAGGAATACCTGTATGTATGTATTTATTTGTTTGTTTATTTATGCACCTGAGAATATACCTTTCTGACAGCTGCCAGCTTTGCAAGAAGGAGATCATCTTGTTGATTAGCTTTGGATTAATATTTTTCTTTGTGTGTCTTTATGCACTTGAGTGTAGGTGTCCCAAGGAGGGCAGGAGTGGGCATTAGATCTCCTGGAGCTGAAGTTACAGAAAGTTGTATTAATCTCAAAGATGGGACCCGGAAGCTCACCAACCCAAATCACCATGGCCAAACTAATTAAAGCAAGCTTGTTATTATTATTATTATTATTATTATTATTATTATTATTATTATTCCTGGACACATGGTGCCACCCTCACCCCCTAAGGTGAGTTTCAAGAGCGCAACATAGAATACGGGGAAAACAAAGTGTTTTTTGTTTGTTTGTTTGTTTGTTTTAATAGATCAGGAGTAGAGGATTTCCCACTGGGGAATTTGGTGGGCAAACTAGGCTGGATTACAGGAGTAGAACATAAGCTTAACAAGTTAGTCCCTCCTAAAACAAAGGCATGTTTGCAAAGTGGGCACCACAAGGTAGTTATAGGTGGTCATATAACACTTTGAAAGAAAGGTAGGGTTGAAAGAAAGGTATAGGTGAGATGCCGATTCACAACTTTTTGAAACAAAGATATAGTTGCTATTCCTGGAACAGGAATACAGAACCTTTTGTAGTGGAGGTCACAGGTGGGGCAGAGCCCAGTCCTTGAGACACAGAGGTCTAATCATCAACAGGGATGAACCACCTTTGTTTTCCCAATAGGATGACTTTTGAGCGTAAGATGGAGGTAGGATGACTCTTTAGTTGTAAACCATTGAAGGGGTCCTGAAACCAGACTGGGGTCCTCTGGAAATGCAGCCAAGCCTCTTAACCACTGAGCAACCTCTCCAGACTCCAACTTTGGGTTCCCTGACATATGGTGCTTCAGTCCTCTCAGGTTGAGAGAAGCCTTGTCAATGAGAATGCTAGAGCGTTCTATGTCTGCTAGTTCATTTCCCAAGCCTTTGTCTGAGCACACCCATCCCGTGGTCCTACCTGCTCAGTCTTCCGCTCTGTGCCGTCATCGCCAAATCTCTTTTCTCATGACAGTTCTTCAATTCCCGATGATCTATGTGCTTAACAAAAGTGGGCTCTGTTTGAACCAGTGGGTAAGAAGCCACTCAAGTGTAGCCAGGAGACATCACCGCTGGAGCAGACTCTGCCATAAGGCGAGTCTCCACCCTCATAGTCTTTGCCTCCTTCACTAAGGCTACTGTGACCACAGAGCTCTTTCTTAGATATGGAGGAAGAGGTCTTACTGCTCCAGGAAAGCAATCTGAAAACTGATTGCAGGATGCACCCCCGGTCCTTCCAGGTCTTGTTACATTTGCTTTGCTTTTTGATCTCATTGTTGACGGGGTTGAACTGAGGGAAAATGTGAACATCAGGACGAGCTTCCTCTTCTCTGCCACCCTCACCCTCGTGACGGGCAAGAAGAGTCAGAGCTGAGAATTTCAGCACCGTTCAAGGAACAGCTCAGAAAAGTTCACCACAGTCCCCTGAACACACTCAGCTAGGGAGACATAGGTGACACCCTGCGCAGACCTGGGCCAGTTAGTTACTCCATAAACACAACCATCAACACCAGAATGTGGTGTCCTTGTCATCTGCTACCACAAGTGAACCGAACATTCCAAAGGATAGCTAACCTTTTAGGTGACATTCGGTCCTGATCTTTGAAGACCTGGAAACACTAGAAAAGCCAAATTGACCAAGGTTTCTTCTTGAGTCCTCCTCCAGGACTCAGTTTAACTGTGGTCTGTTTTCCTGTTGTAATTTCAGCTAGGATACTTACTATTACTTTTTGAGACAAGGTTTTATTATTTAGCCCAGGATGTCTGCCAAGTCATGAGCCTCTTGTCTCAGTCAATGATTCCTGGAATTCCAGGCCCATGCCTCCACACCCAGCTGCGCAAAATAGCATGCACATTCATTTCTCTGGGAATGCTGAGCCTAAGAACACCTTTTTCATTTTCTACATGCATATCTATCTATTTTCCTGAATATGCATTATTGCCAAAGACAGGAGCTCCTGCTGTCCAGAACAGAAAGGAAGAAATAGCCATGACATCTTGGTTAAAAACTACATATGAAGAGAAAAAACAAGTATGTTAGCAAATATTTGTTCATTTTCACACATTTGCTGATTGTTGCTTGAACTGTTTTACTTATTATTTGATTTTACTAAAATATTCAGTCTAATTGGAAGACACTCCATTTCCTGCTGCCAACCGTCGATGTGTGCTTTGCAGAATTAATTAGAAACTGGCTACTGTGACTTGGCGAAAGGAGGTTATATTTGCTGAACTTGAGATGGGAAATCTTCCTTTGTTTCAGTTAAGCAAGATTCAGGTAGCTCAATAAACGCCACTTAACTGGGGCAGACTTGATCAGCGAAGTTGCTGAATTGGGAAACCAATTAAGTCTAATGATAATTAGCATGCACTGCTGCTTAATTGGGATAGGTGGTCCATTGAGTTGGTATCACTGTAGGTAATTAAATGAGGCTCTTGGAGGTTAAGAGATAGAGTCTTCTTGATGCTTTCAAGATTGAAGGCAATTTATTTCCTTTCTTGATCATGATGTCGCTGTTGAGAAAAAAACTCCTCTGATTCTAAATAACTCCAAAAGAGCTACTTGATTTAAAAGGGCCTCGACATTGGTATTGCTCACGATGGTGCACACACTCATGTATGTGCACTTATATTTCTCTACATGTAAATTATGCATTTAAAGGAATGGAAACAGCAAGATTGAGTTTTCAGTGGCTTATCCAAAGTTGCTTCCATTTAATGATTAAAAACAGATAACCCAGGCTACTTCAGAATTCTGTTCTCCTATGTGACTCAACACCAAAAGTGCTCACCCTGTGCATCTTAGTTTCTTTTTATGTTGCTAGCACCAAATACCAGGCATGAAACAACTGAAGGAATAAAGGGGTTATATTGGCTTCAGTTTGAGGGCATAGGGTCCATCACAGTGAGGAAGACATGGTGGCAATCATATGGTCACATTATATCCACAGTTGTGAGCAGGGAATGAACAGGAAATAGGGCAGGGTTATTACCCTTCAAGGTCCACCCCTCAATGACCCACTTCTTCCAGAAAGGCTTCACTCCCTAAAGATTCCACAATGTTTCAAAACAGCACCACCATCTGACGACCGAGTGTTAAGACACATAAACCTCTAGGGAACACTTTTATTCAGACACAACGCAACATGAACAGAGCTGTGGGAAGAACCTGGGTGGGAGCCCAGGGACTTGGCTCTAAGCTATGGTGCTACAGAGATAAGACGCTGGACTTTTGAGGGCGCACATGCTTCTTTTATTAAATAAAGGTGTGGGGGCTAAATAATCATGCAGCTCCCGTCCAGCTGTAAAAACACAAGTGTCTCCAGTCGTTTTATTTAAAAGTTTGTTACTGCGAAAATAATCTTCATTTTAAATTCGTGTGAATCTTTCCTTTTATTAAGCAGGTCCCTGGCAAAAGGTAATGATAACATCGAGCTCCGTATTCAAATGAAACAAAAGAGAACTTATTTCCAAGATGTAGCTGGGTGGCTTTTGAAAGAGAGATGAGGGGAGAGGTTGAGAAGGGGATGATGAAGATAATCCTGGAACGGTGGTGTGTGTGTGTGTGTGTGTGTGTGTGTGTGTGTGTGTGTATGTGTGGTGTGAAAGTGTGTATATGGTAAGCAGGTATTTTATGTGTGTGTGGTATGCAGGTGTATATGTGGTAGGAAAGGGTGTGTGCATGGTCCATGGGCATGTGTCTTGCCTGTGCACATATATATGGATGCCTGGAAGGGACCTGTGTCTAATCTGTCCCTTTCTCCATTTCTCCCTTTTTGCCTTGAGGCAGGGTCTAAAGCTTGCACTTTCAGTTAGGCTAGCTAGCAGAAGCTCTGAGGATGCCCTCACCTCACTCTTCAGTGGGACATTGACAGTCCTAGATTCCCCCAAGTCCTGGCTACTCAGATTCAGGTCCTCATCCCTGTCAATCAAGTGTCCTCATATACCAAGCCATTGCTTGAACTCCCCTGGGATGATTTATGACTGTGGCATATTTTTTAAAGCATAAAACGATGGTCTGGTAAAGACAATAAAGGATACTCCCCTGTCCTGACATCCTGCTCATTATGTGGAAAGACTGCTGTCAAGGAATGTAGAAGGAAGTCCATGAAGGAGAGCTGAGCAGAGCTCTGGTCCTGAGGGTTAAGTGACTTTGAACAATCCTAGAACTGGCATCCGGAAAAGAATACAGGTAGAGAAATCAGGTTGGCAAGCGTATCCTAGTAGCAGAGACAATACTCAAGACAGGAGCTGTTAGTGAGGATTTCTCTCATTTCCTTTGTCTTGGATACAGAGATAAGGCTTTAGATCACCAGCCAACTTCATCTATTTTCATGTAAGAACCATAATAGCGCAAGCCTTTGAACCAAGATGCTTGGTCAAAAAAGAAACGTGGTGGCTGCTGACGGGCACACATGGAGTGCAGCGGCTTGAGGTGTCACTCACCCGTGACTCCTTTTCACCTTAGAATTTGTTATAGGACATGGGGAGGCTAAGTGTATAAAATAGGCAGACAAGTCAGAAATCTACTGATAAATCATTATTTATTTTTAAATAATTCTTACTATTTATAAAAGGATGAGAGAACATGTATATACTCGTGAGATGAATGTGCCTGTCTATCTAATACAATAAGACATAAAGAGATGTTAATTTGATAGGTCCTGAGGAATACAGAACACCACACCATTCATTTGGGGAGTTAGATGATTACAACCATTCCCTAAGAGCAGAACACTTTGCATGTCAGGTAAAATCACCCCACGCCACAACATACAGTCATTTGCAACCTACACTGTTACGGGCAGTACTCAACTGATGTTATGTGACATGATGGCATGTACGTTGCAAAATGTGTCAGTCAGTGCTACAGTGACGTCATGGTTGCTACATGAGTGCTGTCAGAGACACTGGGAATAATCACACCTCTGATTCTGAGTCCTTTCCCTACCCCTTCTCTCTTCTGTCTGTCTGTCTGTCTATCATCTACCTACCTACCTACCTACCTACCTATCATCTATCTACCTACCCACCTATTAACTATCTATCTATCTATCTATCTATCTATCTATCTATCTATCTATCTATGTTTTTCTGTGTTCAGAAACCTTATACGATTGCTAAGTTTTCCACAACTCTCACATTCAGTTATTAGACTATATAGGGGTCTCAGCTCACAGTTTAAGAAGCTTTGATCTAGATTCTCCTAGCTCTTCTTCTCTCTTTAATTAGCCTCCCAAGGCTCATCCTTTGTGCATTCCCGGCAAGTAACTTCCCCATCAGTTCTAAACGGCTGATGACCGTAATTTGGAATGCTAGTTGGATTTGAGATTGGCTGTTGGATTTGCGGATTGCTTGAAGTTCCTCTTTGGCCTGTGGAGTGTAAATGCTACCCAATTGTTTATTTTTTAATTCAAAGTATAGATGAACATCATAGATGTGGATGGAAGCACATATATAATTGTAAGCAGGTAGAGAGAGTAGGCCAATCACATAGTTTTAAAATAAAAATGTTCACTCAAAAGTTGGCTTTTAGAAATGTATTTTGAGCAAGGGAAAGGCTAAGTTTAGTTATCTTGTCCCTCTTTGTATTATTACCACCCACAGGCTTCTAAAAAGTTGGTGAAATATTCTCAGCTGCAACTGTGGTTTAATCAACAAATAAATAAAGTGGTGGTTTTCCAATCTGTGGATTTTGACTCCCTGGGTTGTCTATCAGATACTTACATTATGACCCCTAGCAGCAGCAAAATTATAGTTATGAAGTAGCAATGAAATGATTTTATGGTTGGGGTCACCACAACCCAGAGAACTGTGTTAAAAATGTCATGGCACTTGGAAGGTTGAAAACCACTGAAATGGATGCAGACTTCACAGAGAGCTGTTTCATGCTCTGATGACATTGTTTCTAGACAGATCCATGCTCCAGCATTTCTCAGTCAGATATGGGCATGGCCCTATGCAGAGATATCCCGTGCTCCATGTTCCATGAGATGATTTTTCCTCTTTTTATATTCTTCAAATCTGAAGTCTACGTGTGGAGTTAACTGAACTTTGTCTCCCTGTTTTGTGTCTCATATGGTTCTTGAATAAAGATGTCTCTGGTGAGTGGACCTTGGAAACACTTTTTCATTAAGTGGGAAAAAAAAAAGCTATCCATCTGGAATTAAGAGCCTCCATGTCAGTAAGTCAACATCATTTCCTTGAAGTTTGCTCTTCTCTGCCCCTTGGGAGATGCAATCAGGCACACAGAGGAGGACTCTGGGAAACTAGAATAAACTGTCCAGCTAAAGCCCCTCAACAGGGGAACGAAGCAGTTTTTTGAAGCCCCAGCTCTGATGAACTTTAGACTTCATAGACTTTATTGCTTGACATAAGAATGTGCTCACGTTTAAAGGCAGAATCACAATGAGGCACAATACGCAGAGAGATCTGTTGGAGGGATTTTGTGAAATAGCTTTTGGGGAATATGATTTTGCTTGAGACGTTCTTAAAGACAACTTGTCTAGACCTCGCTGGTAGGTTTTCCGAGTCAGCTCATGTGGAAACGGAATGGCACCTGAACAAATAGTGTAGGGTGTGGCAAAAGGAAAGAATAACTTTCATTTTGCAACCATAGATATTACAATAGCCTGTGCACATATTTTAGTGAAACATTGTCCTCTTTCTCGTGTGAAGGCATTTTGCATGAAACTGTGGGATAGATTTGGTTGCTGTGGCTAATCAGAATCGTTCTTTTACAGTCATGACCTTGGGGACAGAGAGAATGCAAATTCTTAGAGAAATACTTTCCAGAGAAAGGCCCCGTCAGTCTCCTCTCTTAAGAGCACCACTGATACCATGTCACATGGGAATGACAGCTGGAAAAGCACAATGCAGAAACTGATAAAAAGCATATCTAAGGGTGGGTACTAATCATAAAATAGTCAATATTTACAAACGTCCATAACAATGAGATAGGCATGAGTGTGGAACATTTAGGATTCCAGGTGTTGTCCTCAGTACTGCACATAGCTTCCATGCTGGAATCCTCAACATCCGTTGAGTTTGGACATTTATCATCCCAGCATCCCAAAGCAAAAGCAGAGGTGTAGATGTTTGGGATCCTGCTCAATGTTTTAAACACACCAAGATAGAGTCGGGTTCTAAACAGAGACAGTATGGCTGACTTCCGAACCCTATTTTCCCCTGTTACATAGGTTAATCCTCTTACATGTAGGGTAAAGAGTTGGCCACGCCCTCACTTTCAAGAGTTCTACTCTGAAATAAGCCCCAAAGAATAAAAAAGCAACCACAGCATGGATTTTGTCCATGAATGAAGTGGCTGTCTGCTTTTTGCACAGAAGATCACAAAGGGAGAGAACCTCAACTCTTGGAGCCTGATGACCCAGGTTAGATCCATGAGAGCCCCAGAGGCTCATCTCCTAAAGAACTGACCTGTGGCACCTCTGGGACATTAAGAGGCGGGGCCAGCGGAAAAGGAGCTGCGTCTTTGGTAGGAGTGCCCTACTGAAGATAAGCAGACTCTGGTCCCTTTCCCTATTTGCTTCTTGGCTGCCATGAGGTGAGCACCCCCCTTTCCACATGCTACTGCCACAATGCATTTCCTCCTCACAGGCCCAAAGGAAGCAGGGCCGAGCATCATGGACCGACATCTCTGAAACATACCCAGGAGTCAAAACATACTCTTCCTTCTCTGTTACAGCAATGGAAAGGCAACCCACAGAAGAGTTACCTGGCATGATCTACTCCACTTCCACATTTGATGATGACGAAATTATCTACCTCAGACTATTTTCCAGAAGCACTAAACAGAAACATATACAGGTTTGCTTCCTCATGGCTTCATATCCACTATGGTTTGTCTATAAAATGTCCTCCCAGAGGCTAGTGAGTTTAAGCACTTGGTCCCCAGCAGCTGACATTGTTTGGGAAGGTTGTGGAACATTTAGGAGGCGGGGCTTAGCTGAAGACAGGATGGCTGGGAGGCAGGCCTCATTGTTGTCATGGCTTGGCCTCACTCCTAGCCTGGCTTCTCTCCTCTTCTTCCCCAGAGATGTGAGGAAGTGAGGGGTCCCCCTGCAGTTTCACAGACATGGAGCTGAATGCTGCCAGAACCTCTTCCCATGAAGGAATGGAAACTGTTCTTCCCATAAGTTGTTTCCTATTAAAGATTTGGTCACAGCATCTTGAAAACTGACAAACTACCCTTAAACAGTAGTGACCACCACTATTGCTATATTAAAGAATCTGGAACAAGAATATTGACAAGGTTTGGGAATTCCAAGGCAACTGCCATTTCTTAACATTTTGCTCATTTCCCCTCCTTTTCATACTAATATTACACCCCCCCCCACTTTCCTATGGATATTATTAAATGGGAAGTCTCCCTCTTTGAAGATTATTTTCTTAAATATAACTTTTGAATTATTCTGCATAAAGGGAAAGTCATTTGAATTCCTTAGAAATAAAGGATTTCAGAGATAAGTCGGAGAAAAGAGTTTGTAGGCAAGAAGAATGATGTATGTGGGGATGATGATAAGTTAGTAAATTAGTAAGTTAACAAATGGTAAGGAAACTACTGAGAGGAAGTCTGTAACTCCAAAGAAGGACAACACTTGCTAAGAATTGGGGAGAGGCTGGCGAAGCTGATAAGGGAAAGTGCCCCTTCTTTAGAGCCAAGATTCAAATGACACTTGGGTACATTTAGACAAATGGTGGCCTTTGTAAATATTGCTTAAGCATTAGCCAAGCCTGTAAAAGACTGTGGCCTCCACTTCTTTCCATGAATGGAGATTGCATTTTTACCAGGTTTCAAGTTTGCTGAAACTTAGGAGAATGCTCTAAGACACCCATCCATCTGTCCATCTGAACAAAGCTGGGCCATGTGGCTGAGTGGCATGGTTGGAGCCAGATGAAGTAGGATTTAATCCTAATCGTGCTAATGTCTCTGAGCCTTGGTTTCCCTACTTACAAGATCTGCTGTGTGGGTTGTACAGTTTTTCACAATGTGCAAAGTGCCTGTGTCTCCAAGCTCAGTACCATTAGGGGATTATTAGAATGGAGAGACCCCATGACTCACCTTCTAGTCGAAGGTTTATCAAGCTATCAGGAAGAGTCTAAGGTGATTTTAGAGAATGGCTGGCCTTACCCAATTTCAAACACATGAATAGTGTCAATAGAAGACCTCATAGTAGAGTTAGCAGTAAGGGCAGTATGTGAGGGGCTGCTTGTGCTAGGATCCAGGGATGAAGAAAAAGATTCTGTACTTGCATCTAGAGGAACTCACCTGTCAGCTGTGCTGAGAATGACCCGAAATGTTGATTTTCATAGCTACAAACACTTGGGTGGTTTCAGGTTTTCTGTTTGTCTGTCTTACATTGCCAATGAGCTTGAACTCTATCTATCTATCTATCTATCTATCTATCTATCTATCTATCTATCTATCTATCCATCCATCCATCTATCTATCTATCTATCTATCTATCTATCTATCTATCTATCTATCTATCTATCTATCTATCATGGATCTATATTTGACATCTGTTACCTATTTGTTATCTATCTATCATGGATCTATATTTGACATCTCTTACTTATTTGCTATCTATCTTCTATTATCTATCATTTATCTATCAATCTATCAACCATCTATCTATATTTGTCACTTACCTATTATCTCTTTTTCATCTATCAACCAACTACCTATTAAATGCATCAACAATTTGTGTTTTCCTTTCCTTGGTTTTCAGGACTCTACACAATCTGAGTTCTATCTAGCAAGCTGTTTCTTCTCCTTCTCTCTTCTCTGTATTCTTCTTTTTCTACCTTTCAGACTGGAGTTTTCCAGGGCACGGTCTTCATATCCCCCCCCCCTTTTTTTATTCATTGGACCCATGCTTAAATGGTACCTTCAGATTTAAGTCTTTCAACTTGAGTTTGCCTTGCCTGTGCTGTGAAGTTTGCTAACACTCTTTAAGCTTTTGTTCATCTAGGTATACAGTAGGCATATCAGGCAGAGACTCCAAACAGAATTGGCGCATCTTCTCCTGGGTACCCTACATCATGAACTGACATTACCCCTCACGCAGTCCACAGGCCACCCTTGACTTTACTATTGCATAGATACCTGTTTGTCCTAATTTCAACAGCATATCTTTAACTGTCCTTTCAAGTCAGTTTTTACTGCATCTACTACTACAACCCCATAACAAGCTACCATTGGGGATATCCCAAAGGCTAGTCTCTTTGTGTTATACTTTTTAACCTAATGATCCAGGTGCCCATTCTAATGACATAAATCAAATCACTTCTCTGCTCATCACTCTCATAGCTTCCGGGAAGAAGTCTGAGCTCATAGGCATGACACACAGACCTGACTGACTCCTTACATTTACCTTTGACTCTCCCCCATGCCTCTTACCTCAGCCTCCCAGCTTGCTTTTTTGAACAGAGGGGTTGCATCCTTTCTGTGGGTTTTCTGCTTGACTGTTCCTTTTGTGTAAAAGAGTCTCCAGATCACGATTACTGTCTCTTCCTCCCCTCGCCTCCCTGTTCTAAAAGATAGATCTCTCATTGACCTGGGAGTTGGGAAGTAGATTGGCCTGGCTGGCCAGTGAGCCTGGGACCCACCAGTCTCCTCCTTCCAACATTCATATTCTCTATGTGTGTTCTATGGGTAGATGTCAGGTCCTTAGGTCCCCATGAGCCCATAATGAGACCTTCCTCAACCAACTTCAAGACTACTGATTGGGCCACCTCCCTAACCACAGTATTCATGCTTACTTGTGTCTCTCTAATGAAATGGATTTTATAAAATACATCTTTCCTTCTTTATGTTTAAACTTTATTAAATGAAAAAGAAAAAAAAAACTTTACTGGTTAGACCACGTGAAGCGTGTTTCTTTCTTGTCAAAGAAGCAGAATTTGATCAGTGTTCAAAAAAAGATTTTTTTTCTTCCTTTAGAAAGTGTGTGGGTTGAAGAATTCTCTGGGCTGTCAAAATCTTCATGACTAATAAATGTTACCTGTATCAAGTCTTCTAATTATCTCCAAAATTTTTTGATTTTAGAGCCAATGATTTCATTATTTTACCATCTGCCAAAGAGTGTTTTTGGCAGGACTCAGTAGAAAAATAGGCAATGTGGATGAAAACTTGATTAATTAAACAGTAAACCTATGTCTGAAAGTGATACAGTGAAGTTACACTAAATTCAACCTGAGGCTGCACTGGGTATCATTAGGTCCCTGTTGAATTGGAGCCCCTTCCATGCCTTACCTAATGAACATGCCAATCATGACCAGAAGAAATTTAAGAGAAAGAGATGCAAACTTTCTGTAATGTTTACGATTTGTTTCTTTAAGAGAGTAGTACATGCAGATTTCAAATTTATGAAGAAAGTGTATACATAGACTAGTACATTTGGAAAGTGCATCTGCTATGGGACTTCTGCTTCAAGAATGAGGGGGCTTTTGTGATTCCTACATTTTTTTTACAATGCTTAGGGGGTGGGAGCATGTAGGTCTTGTACCTCTGAAGTGGTTTAGATACCTCATATTACAGGCAAACTGCTTGTAAACAGACATGCTGCACATGTGTACTTCTCTCTGAGGCAGGTATTTGAGTAGTGAGGTGGGTGGGTTCTTCTATGTGCTAGCAATTCCAACAGAGATTTGACATAACATCCTATCCTTACACTGACCTAAAAAGCCAGGCACTTAGTCTTCAGGTGTAGTTGTGTCTGCTCACAGGTATTCCTGTCATTGTCAGTCTTCAGAACGTGTGTTTGATCTCTGACTCTGTGGCTTAGCCCCTAGCCACAAGGGAAGAACTTAACCTCTCACACATGCCTCAAACTTGGTCTCTCCAGAGGGACAATGGCAGAACTCATTCAAAGACACTTGTTTTTTTTGTTTGTTTGTTTTTGTTTTTATTTATTTTTATTTATTTTCTAAATTCTTTGTTTACATTCCAAATGTTTTTCTCTTTCCCAGTTCCCCCCTCCCCATATGTCTCATAAGCCCTCTTCTTCCACCCATTCTTCAATTACCTCCCTCCTTTTTCTCTGTCCTGGTACTCCCCTACCATGCTGGATGAAGCCTTTCCAGGATAAGGGCCCTCTCCTTACTTCTTCATGGGAGTCATTTGATACGCTAATTGTGTCTTGAGTATTCAGAGTTTCTGGGCTAATTAATATCCACTTATCAGTGACTGCATTCCATGTGTATTCTTTTGTGATTGGGTTACCTCACTTAGGATGATATTTTCTAGTTCCAACCATTTGACTAAAAATTTCATGAATTCATTGTTTTTAATTGCAGAGTAGTATTCCATTGTGTAAATATACCACATTTTCTGTATCCATTCCTCCATTGAGGGACATCTAGGTTCTTTCCAGCTTTTGGCTATTATAAATAAGGCTGCTATGAACATAGTGAAGCATGTGTCCTTATTACATGCCAGGGAATCCTCCGGGTATATGCCCAGGAGAGATATAGCAGGATCCTCCAGAAGTGTCATGTCGAGTTTTCTGAGGAAACGCCAGACTGATTTCCATAGTGGTTGTACCATCTTGCAACCCCACCAGCAGTGGAGGAGTGTTCCTCTTTCTCCACATCCTTGCCAGCACCTGTTTTCTCCTGAGTTTTTAACCTTAGCCATTCTGGCTGGTGTGAGGTGAAATCTCAGGGTTGTTTTGATTTGCATTTCCCTAATGACTAATGATGTTGAGCATTTCTTAAGTTGCTTCTCGGCCATCCGAGTTTCTTCAGGTGAAAATTCTTTGTTTAGCTCTGTACCCATTTTTTAATAGGGATATTTGGTTCCCTAGGGTCTAACTTCTTGATCAAAGACACTTGTATGAAGAATAAAGGGGCATGTAGTATGCCCATACACATGTAGTATGCCCATAGAACCAAAGGCTGGTGCAGAATGATCCATGTCATATATGAACTGTGTCATTTAACAGAGAACTCTTGGAAAGTATATGTGTAATTCATTGCGATTGCAATTTTTATGCTTGTGTAAACATAGATGTAGTTATAAAAATGAAAAATAAGAAAAGAAATTAAAGATCATATAGCTATGCAGTGGGATATGGAGTGAATGATGTAAAAATTTTAGTGATATGTAAATTCTACTTTTGACAATATTCAATAATAGAAATCTGATGTGTAATTTTGTCTCAATATAACTGCAATTAAATAAGACTATAAGAAATTAGTATAGACATAGACATACTGTTTAGTGGATGATAGAGGTGGTCAGAGTTAAGGGTGGTATTTCTCATATCTTTGTGCCTTTCCTGTCATAAATCTGACAATATAGAATAGGAAATAAGATGTGTTAGTTTTGAAATAAGTATTTACTCAGCACAAAGTAAATGTAGAAACAGAAAATGTGCAAGCTGAGAGAATGCTTAGAGATCATCTGCTTTAGTTTCCCTTCATTACCAGGAAACTTACTGTAGCTAGGACAGATGTGGTCTGGTGGCAGTCTGAATGCAGGTGTTCCATTTCCACTGGAGTCCACCCTGTCGTCATGAATGCCATGGGTGGGGATTTGCAGCAAGCTTCTTACATCTATACTCTTATGGAAAACATTAAACTATCCTTTAGAAACTGCAAATTCTCTTCAGTTAAAAATTCTTTGAGAGCTTCATACATGTATGAGTTTTAAGCCATTTTCATACCCTGCCCCTTTCTCTTACCTTCTCCCTTTCCCACTTGAGGTCACTTTTCTCTGCAAGCTGTAACCTCCCATCCTATGTTACAGCTTCCTTTTGAACGGTCAGTTTAATGAGAATTTCTTGCCCAAGCATGGGAGGGAGGTTATACCACTGATGAAAACGACATGCCCTCCTTCAACAAAGGATTCACAATTCCCCCGGGAATGGTGGCGTCTGGCGGGCCCTCCTGCATCTGTGCTGTCAGGTTGAGGGGCCCCAGTCTTGCAGGCCTCTCACAGATCTCACACCCAGGGCCGCAGCTGCAGTGAGTTCATGGAGTTTTAGAAGACGCCTTTTTAGTTCATATCTTCTCATCCTGTGGCTCGTACATTCTTTCTGTCCCCTCTCAAGGGATGTTCCCTGACACCACCAGAGCCAGAGACTCTTCTCTTTGGGACTGTGAGAAGGCATATCTGAGAAGAAACTGGATCAGGGCAGACAGACATTGTACGGCACTCATCTTCGGGAGAGACAAACTGCCATTGGTTAAGGGAATGGAAGAAACATATTTCTAGTTAGAAAGCCCTGATTAAATAATTGCTTTGCATGGTTGTCTATACGGATGGAAAATGTTCTCTATTTTCTTAAAATTAGATTTTTTTTTTTAAATTCTACATGTGTGTGCACAATGTGTGGTTGCCCATGCAAGCCGAGAACAGGGGCATTAGTTCCACTGTTGCAGGAGTTACAGAAGGCTATGAACCACTCAAAGTCAGAACTAGGAACTGAACTTAGATCCTCTATGAGAGCAGCAAGCCCACTTAACCACCGAGCTAACCCCCCAGCCCTTCTTTACTTGCATAAAATTACATGTATATTATATTTGTATTTGCATGGTACTTAATTATTAGTAGTGGTGATACTACAGTATCCCTGCAACATCCAGGATGAATCAGACCCCTACTTAGGCTAGTCCCCCCGGTTATTAGTGCCTTCAGCCCCTGTTTGTTAGTATTTTATAGACCTCAGTTTGTTTTGTTATGATTCGATTTTGTACTAGGGAGTGAATCCTGGTCATGTACATGCTAGGGTAATGCTCTGTCATAACCTAAATGTGTCCACTGTTTTCTCATTTACCTTTTATTTTTTATAGTGTTTCACTGAGTTGCCCAGCCTGTCCTTGAACTTCCAATGTTCCTGCCTCAGACTCCAGAGAAGTTAGAACTATAAGCTTGGCTCTTCCTCTTTTTTCCTTCCACATTTTATTTTCTTCTTTCACATTTATTTTTTTTTTTTTTACTATTCTTCATATTGTGTTCATATTTCAGCTCCAATGCAATGGAAGCTATCTTTAATCTCTTGCACTACATGCAAATGCAGATGCGCATGCACCTCTTTATGTGTTTGCTAACACTGAATCCCCTTCCCTTCCTCTTTTCTGATTCAAGGTCTTACTTACTATGCACCTTGAGCTGCCCTGGAATTTGCTAGATTGCCAGTTTGCCCTTGACTCACATTGATCCTCCTGCCTCAGCCTCCTAACTCTGCCTGGCTTAAAATGCAACTCTTTCAGAAGATTCAAAATAAGACACTATTACCTCCTTAAGCTTGTGCTGCTGTCACAATATCCAGTGGTGGGCTGCAAATGAAGTTTCATATTTCACTTGCTTCAAATGCTCAAGGCCCTGGATTTGATATGATGTCTAATAACCCAGTTTTATGCCCTCGAGACACATCAAGCTTTATGCCCCTTTTCTATAATGTTCTCAGATGAAAGAAAAATGCTCCCAGAGTTCGGATCTTCTCTTCTTTGTACCTATGCTGTGCCAATCAAGACACATGACACTGTTTCCAATATAAATTCTCACTACAGTTTCAAATCATCATTTGTTTGTAAACTAATACTGTGTGTTAGATGCTAACTATGTATGTCAACATCTAGGATTCCACAATTTAATTTTAGAGAGATAGAGAGGTTTTTAGCTAAATAAAAGCAATTTTAAACATTATAGGAAAGGAACATCATAGCAAACATTTTAAACATGCCTTGGTTTTGAATAAACAACTGGATAGGATGTACAGAAAACCAATATAATATAATAATAATACTATATTATGTATAATATGCTAATATTATCTTTTATATACTACTAAGGAACTACTTTTTAAGGTACTTTGTCATGGTATAGCTCACCTATACAAGCTTCATAGAACATCTCAAAACATTTTGCAAAGAAAATGTTTACGAATACCCTCTTGAATAGAATTGTTGCAAGAAAAATTGAAACAACAATACAAAGCTAAACAACCCATAATAGCAAAAGAAAAAAATAAGCCCATTAGAAATGAATGCTTATCTGCTTAAATACTGCAGGGATCAAATTATAAATTAAAATGTTGGTGATTTATCAAGGTCAGACAGGATGTAGGAAAATGTGTGTGGATACACACTGCTGTAGTGTGAACTGATACAGCCTTTTGTGCAGTGCGATTTGAGAATACTTATCAAATTTAAACATGTACATACCCCTTGACCCAGGAAACCCACTCCCTGAAATCTCTCAGAGGGAAATATTTGCACATGCAGGCAAGGATGTGGGCCTAAGAAAGAACATTTCCAGCCTCCAAAAAGCTCAATGCATATTTATAGCAATAAAAGTATTTGAAATAATTGACTATTTGCCATGGGAATGCTGTAAGTGTATTAAAAGAAAGGCTGGGAAGAGAGTTTTACTTTCTCTTTAGTTACATATTTATATTACTTGAACCAACAAAAACAAGATAATGTATTCAATTTTAAACCATTAAGAAACAAACTACCATTATAGTAAGTGGCCAAAGATCTATTAACACAACCATTCAAGTCCCTGAGTGTTATTGTTATACTATAAAGGATGAAAATATGCAAATAAAATACTCAATGGTAGAAAGTATATATACACAGATGTTCTAAAAGCAAATACAGGAAATATTGAAAGTTAAAAATAAGAGTGAGCCTATTAACAGATCTATACAAGAGCTGGCTCTCTGTGAAACTTAGTAAGATGGATAATCCTATGAATGGTCGAGACCATAAATAACCGAAATTAGTAATAGAATAATATGAAAAATCACATGGTAATATTTTGTACACCTTTAAGTGACTCTATATGTTTGGTAAGAGTCCACTCTTGGGTTCCATGGGCTTCTAGATACTGGAGTGGTCAAGCAGGGTCTTCAGTTGGCCTCTTGTGCTTGCTCCTTCTGCACCAAGAGTCTCTGTGTCACAAGCCTGTGCCATCACAGGCTTCTTTCCCTCTAAAAGCATGGCTTCTATTTGTTCTTTGAACATAGTTGTCTTAGCTATTTGAAAGCACCATGACACCTTGGCTGGCTTTCTCAGGGGTTCTCCTGCCCACCACACCCACTTCAGCAAGGATGAATGACAGCTCCCTATGTCTTTCCATATTGCACTAGTTGAAGTCTGGAAATCTAAATAATGATTGCAACTCTAGATATTGCCTTCATTTCCCTCAAACAAGGATTTGTAGCTTGTTGTTGTTGTTTTTAATAGATCTGGACAGATGACAGCTCTGGCTTTCTTCTGGGCGCAGTCTGTATCCTCTGAGTTCTCCTTAGAGAACTCAGCTTAAGATAGGTACACTGCCATCCATACCATCCCTAAGTACCAAGGATGACAGGTTTCAGCTACTGGTTTTACTTGGCTGTACTTCTGTATACTCCCTAATCGTTTCTGTTCTGCCCAGATATGTACCACACTTAGCTTTCAGATTCTTCTAACTGAGCCACTGCTTTTACTAATGTCTGGGAACATAAATTGGTCTAAAGTCTGATCTAATTGAAGATAGGCTGCTTGTAATGTTCTTTGAATTTTAAGAACAATTAAAAATAATAATTGATCTCCCTACTTAGTGAAGTTTTTCCCTCTGGAGATAAGAGTAGAGGTTCATAAAACCAACACGAAAGTTGTAAGACTCATGGGGCCCCTCCCAGTAAACACCAGCAAGGGGAAAGGGTTCTATCTCCTCTGATGCAGCTGGAGCGAATTGCAGAGAACTCCAGTCATGAAGGTTTTGTCTGTCAGCCTCCATCTTGGGGCAGGTTTTAGTAATGCAGTTGCCCCCAAAGACACCCACTCTCCTGTAGTAACGTCAATAAACCAATGACTCACCAAGCTAAAATAAATGGTAATAGCCATAGGTCAAAGAAGTCTCAAAGAGGGAAATTTTAAAATATTATAAACTGGCAAAGGATAAAACAAAGTTGGAAACACAACATATCAATCTTGTAAGCAAGATGCTAGCTATTAACTAAGTATATTATAGAAAATTATAACTTCAAGTGTTTATGTTAAAAAGAGAAGGCTGGGGTTAGTCATTTAAGCTTTGATCTTGGAAAGCTAGAGATTAAAACTTTACTTCAAATAAGTCAAAAAAGAAAAACAATAAAAGATAAGTATATGTCCATGCAACTTTAAATAGGACAACAAAGAACATAAAAATTAATAAAAAATTATAAAGCTCTAGTGAGAATGTACCAGAAACCAAACAGAAAAAGATAAATTCTTCATATTAACAATGAAAAGTAAGGCATCAGAACAGACTCCACAGCTGTTAGAAGTGGGGCGGGAGTGAATCACTGAGTAACAGGGTGACACAAATGTATCAACTTAAATAGAATCAGGCAAAGACCTATCAAAGAGATACAAGCACACCCAAAATTAAAAAAAAACAAACCAGATACATTTTAATACTTGTATCTATGAATGAAACTGATTTGGCAGTCTCAGACCTCATTGCCACCACAGTTTTGAATTTACTACTCTATTCCCATTACTTTAAAGGTGATATTGGTATTAATGGATTCAAATCTAGCTTTCTATTGACTTTCTGTTAATTTACTATGTTTTCTTTCTTTTTGTTCTTTAGTATAAAGGTTTTTATGGCTTCTTTTTACTTTCTCTACTGACATGTTATCCATGTATTTAAAAGAACATTGGATGCTATTCCCGGATATCCCTACATATGTATTTCATTAGCAAATATTTATATTTAAATATGCTACCTCTTTGTCTATAAGAGCTCTTAATGATACACAGCTAATTCTGTTTTCTTCCTATTTGTTTATGTGTTGCAGGCTGCACTTTTTAATATATGCTATAAGTTTATTGTATATTTCTATCCATGGCTCGGACAACTGTCTCTACAAAGTGATAAAATGTAAGATATATTTATTTGTCTTATATAGATCCAACTTTGTTTCTTACTATTGTGATTGTCCTCTCCTCAAAAGATTTCATGTAACATTTTTTCTTGGTTGAAATTTTGACATGATTTGATTTTCTTTTACCCAGACTAGCCCAGAACTTTTTAGCTCATGCTAGCCTCCCTCCTGTCAATCCTGTTTACCTTTCTAAAAAATTTTATTTTAATTTGTGTGTGTATGTGTATATGTGTGTGTGTGTGTGCGCGCGCGCGCGCACTTGTCATGGGCATATGCCTGTGTAGGCCAGAGGAGATCACCAGATCTTCTGGAACTGAAGTTATAAGTCGTAAAAGTCAGCATTGGTGATAGGAACTGGGCTTTGGTTCTCTGGAAAAGCAGCAAGATTTCTTAACCTGTCAGTGCATCCTTCCAGCACCTAATGCATTTTTGCATTTAAAGCACATAACATATCAGCCATTGTTATTTAGAATTCCTTGCCAGATGCTTCCAACATCTGGGTGGTAGCTGAGTCTGCTCTTAAGGAGTAGTGTTTCAGGTTCAGGGAGACGGTCTGCTTTCGTGTGTCCTTTCTGGGTTTTACTTCTCTGATTTTTATTGAAGTCAAAACATCCTCTGCATTAAAATAAGGGCTGGTCTGTGTGGAGTTTGTTTCTAGAGATGAGTGTGTTATACCTTCTAGAATTTTACTCTATGGACAGAGGTAGGTGATAGGCCAGGTATGAAGCCTTCTGCTATGGTTACTCTCCTCTCAATGAACCACACATTTGTCTGCTTTTTGTTTAGGGTGGGACCTTGTTGTTGTTGTTGTTGCCATTTCTTGTTCTGTTTTGCTTGTCCTCAATATCTGCTTGATCCTCAGCTTTTGCTCATACAGTTCTTTGGAAATGGCTCTCTCTCAGCACATGCTGCCTCTCAGGATGCACCAATGCGTCTAAGCCGGCAAGGAAGCTTGTGATGCTCCAGGTTTTGACAGTCTTGGGGCACAGTCAGCTCCCTCCGTTGCCTGTTTATGGCTTTCCTCTGCTCCTGTGGCCACAGACCGAGGTCGCTTTCCCTTCTGGTCCCACACATGCCAGAGCCCTGGAGCTGGTTCTCCTCAACTTTCCTCTGCAGATGAAGCCTCCAAGGACAGGGTCTTGATAAAACGTCTGTGACTACAAAGATTGCCACTTTTTTTTTTAAATATGAAATATATCCAAAAGCTTGCCCTTCATTGTAAGGTCAAATTAAATAGTGAAGTTTAATGAGCAGTTCTGTCCACTTTTCAATTGTTATCAGTAAGAAAGGACAGAAATAATAATATAAATGTAATGTTCTTTCTGGTAGGCCTTAGGGCTTTAATTCAAATCTAATTCTCAAGTCTACTTCACGGGAAACGTGCAGTTTCCACTTTGTGAGGCGGAGCCTTAATTTACTTGGAAAATGGAATCTGAGTATCAGTAGACAGTCTGCGATTCTACCTAACCTCTATTTCCTTCCACGGGGAAACTAGCTATTCCACAGATGGTGGCAGGCTTCTCAGTCTGAGATCCTCACTGCAGAGACAGGAAGTAGATCCCAGCAGACCTCACAGCAGACAAAGAGCATGAGCAACAAAGGGCTTTTGCTCTGTGAGGTGCTAGAGTTGTTGCTGTGTTTTGTAGCTTGCTGTCACCTAGATTTGTCATCCTAGGGGCAGCCAGACTCTAATGTTGTATCTACACCTTGGTTGTCCAGGCTAGTCTTTAGTGTGGAAGGGTAGGTAGGGGGATCACAGGGTGTCTCATAAACAACTCATAATATTTTTTATCGTGGAAAAGACACTAAAATTCACATAAAATCTTGAGTGGCACCCAGGGACACTCCCCCCCCCACACACACACACAAAATGAAAAAAGCTGGATAAAGATCTGCAATCTACTTTGTGTACTTTATGAAGGAGTACTGGGTGTTCCTTTGGCCTGTCTGCACTTTAATCTTCAAAAATATGTCCAAGTTCTTACACTTTTGAGAAATAATTCTAGGGTCTTTTCTATATCCCTGGAACTAACTGTTAGAGACTATTTGGTTCACACTTAAATGCTGTATTTTGAGATTGACTTAGAAGTCCATCTAAATATCAGCACTCGGTGGGAAAAGGCTAGCGGATCTCTGTGAGGTTAAGGCCAGTGTGATGTATATATCAAGTTCCAGAGTAGCCATGTGTGTGTGTGTGTGTGTGTGTGTGTGTGTGTCTGTGTGCGCACGCAGTAGGTGCATGTTATGGTGAAGAGGGGGAGACTCTCAGCCAATCATTGAACTGAGCACAGGGTCCCCAATGGAGGAACTAGAGAAAGGACCCAAGAAGCTGAAGGGGTTTGCAGCACCATAGGAGAGACAATATGAACCAACCAGTAATCCCAGAGCTCCCAAAGACTAAACCACTAACCAAAGAGTATACATGGAGGGACCCATGACTCCAGATGCATATGTAGCAGAGGATGGCCTTGTTGGACATCAAAGGGAGGAGAGGCCCTTGGTCCTGAGAAGATGCCTCAGTATAAGGGAATTCCAGGAGAGAGAAGCTGGAGTGGTTGGATTGGTGAGGGAGAGGGAGAATGGGTTAAGGGATTTTTTTTGGGGGGGGGGACCAGGAAAGGGGACAACAACTAAAATGTAAATAAAGAATATATCTAATAAACTATTTTAAAAAAAAAGGATTGACTGTTTTGGGGATCAGTACCCTGTGTTTAAAGCAGCAGCGAGGAGGTTTCTACACCTGTTTCTCTGAATCTTAGACAGAGGAAATCTTGGGAGGCAGGCCACAGCCTTGCAGTGAAGCACTACAAGGGAAGCAGCCCTCCTTCCCTAGTGATTACTCGCCAGGGGATCTTATCACCAGGCCTAGGCAGAGGAGACACCGAGGAGGAGGATGCCTTATAGGGAAGAAAAAACTGGGCTGAGCCCTGGGCGCCCGGATGTTTGATTCCTTCAGGTACTTTGCTTGTCTGGAGATATCATTTCATGAGGGAATTTGTTTAGTTTTTCTATCAGTTATTTCCCCTCACACTTCAGTGAAATGTAAAATAAACTTACTGGCTGCCAAAACCAAGCTTATAAGTAAATAGCGCTGCAAAGAAAGCACTGGGTTGCAGGCCGCTGGGAGGACAGAAAGGGCAGCCTGCTAAGCCCTAGCGAGAGCCCCTCTGAGATGACTAATAGAGACAAGCATTTAGGAGGGGAAATTTGGTTTTATAAGATTATAAAGCAAAGAGGCTGTAAACACGTGATACAAAATGTTCTGAAGCTGCTTGTCCCCTTGCTCTCAGAGTCGTCCTGGCCGGGTTTCAATATCCAAGATATAGCTCAAAAGGAGGCCTATCTTCTGTAAACCTGGTGTGTGGCGAGAACCCTTGGTAGAGAATGCTTCTGGGAGCCTGCTTGTTTCTGGAAGTTGGCATGGACTCTGTAGGACAAGGAAACTAGAAAGATAGATGACAGACAGACAGACAGACAGATGGATGGATGATAGATAAGTGATAGACCACATATGTGAATATAAAATATGTATGTGATATATATGTGCAGATGTGTTTATATTTGTTGCTGATTTTAGTTCTAAAACCTTCTTCTCTGAAGATGTCTCCCCACATTGTCTCCATGGTTTGAGATGCTCTCAGATAGATGGAAAATAACCCGTGAGACAGAATGTGAGAAAGAATTTTCCAAAGCTTAGACCCGTTTATAGTGAGAAAACGGGAGCTGACAATGCCCAGTCCTCCAATAAATCTTCAGGTTCTCCATTTTTGCACAGCCTGGGCGGTCACTGTCCCTTTGATGTTTGGCTTCCACTTTACTGAGAGCCTTATGGTTTATGTTTATAACTTTAAATTTCAGAGTTATTATTAGGGATTTCCAAGATTTATGTCCTCAAAGTCTACTGTGTACTGCCTTCTCAGTTTAGGTCTTTATCTTTTGCTAAAACAAGTGTGGTTACAATACAGAAAAAGCATTGGATACTCATATGAAAACGGGTGCTGAAAGGATTTTGATTGGTGAGCAATGGGCGTATATCTGTAGTTTGTCTTATCTGTGGTTGATCAGAGTCAAAGCTGGTCAAGGAAGCTGAAAAACAGAACTGTGCTCGTGTTTAACAGTGTGAACTAAAACAAGGGAGCTAATGCTGGTAAGGGAACAAAGCGGAGAAAGGGAAGGGGTCAGAACACAAATGTCAAATGTCCCTACGTCTCTGTAGATCCTCACATCATCGATGCGTGTATTTAGTTTGGAGAACCTGGAGAATCCAGCAAGCTATAAAGGAACCATGCTGAGAAGAGGAGGAGGAGGAGGAGGAGGAGGAAATGGAGGAGAAGGAGGGGGAGGAAAAGATCTTGAGGGAAGATTTTTCTCTTATTGTTTATATTTAAGAAATAATATATTATAAAGAAACATATATCTGTGGATAGCAGATAGAGTCCAGCAAATCATCACTGAATATAGATCAAACTTAATGTATATCCTACACAATATAGACAATTTTTATATTTTTAATGGTTTAAAATTCATGACATGAAAATTATATGAAATTCAATAATGGAAATTTGTTTGATCAGCCACATTGATCCATCTGCATGCCATCTCCAACTGTCATAATGTGTCACACTGACAGAAGTGAGTCTGACAGAGATAGTATGGCTCATATGTTCTAATTTAGGAGATGTAGAAATGTGATAGGCTTACCTATTTTTTTTAAACAAAGATGTCAAACGTACACACTAGGAAGCTGGTTTCCTCAGAAAATGTCAATGAGAAAACTAGATATTCACAATTAGAAAAAAGCCAAACTCGGTCCCCACCCTCACCATGGATGGAAATAAATTCAAAGTAGACTTTCAAAAGCTTGGTGTGAAGACTTGAAACATGAAACCTTTAGAGGAAAATGTGGGCAAAACACTTGAAGATCTAGGCACAGGCAAGTACTTTCTCAAAAGTGGTTCAACAAATAACTTATGATATGAACTTATGTACTTAGGACATAGAAGTAGAACAGGGATACATGGGAGCAGGACACTGGGAAACAAAGACAAAAACTCTTCTGTACAGAAACCTAGATTAAATATCACATCCATCACTTACTTAGCCTTCTATCTATCTATCACGTATCTACACAAGATACTCGTTCAGTGCTGTGAAGACACACATGGCCAAAGCAACATGTAAAAGAAAACATTTATTTGGGGTATTGCTTATAGTTTCAGAGGGCGAGTCCATGACCATCATGGTAGTAAGCAAGGCTAAGCAGGAAGACACAACACAGGAGCAGAAGTCAAGAGTTTACATCTATTCTACAAGCAGGAAGCAAAGAGTATGAGTAGGCTCGCTGGAGGCTTTTGAAACTCCAAAGACCACCCCCAGTGACACACCTCCTCCAATGACACACCTCCTAATCCTTTCCTTTTGATTACTAATTAGTAACCAAACATTAAAATATGTGAGTATATGGCAGTCATTTTCATTCAAACATCTCTCTCTCTCTCTCTCTCTCTCTCTATCTATCTATCTGTCTATCATCTATCTGTGATCTATAATCTAGCTTCCTATTTGTCATGTATTTTACTATCTATCTTCTATCAGTCATTCATCTGCATATTATCTATCTATCCATCCATCTTTCTGTCATATATCTATCTTTTATTATTTGCCATCTGTCAATTATCTACTTATCATATATTATCTATCTATCATCCATAAACTATCTATAATCATCATCTATCATCTACCAATCTAACTTGAAAGCTTGGAGACTCCTGGTGAGCACAAGAAAGAGAACTAGTAAGAGGTAAAGAGTATGGCAGAAGAAATAAGAAAAATGGGAGCTGTAAAAAATGTGAAATATATATATATTTCACTTGGATTTTGTTTGTTTGTTTGCTTGTTTGTTTGTTTTTTATATATTCTTTGTTTGTTTTCAATATATTCTTTACTTCAAATGATTTTACCTTTCTAGGATCCCCCCTCCCCGAAAGTCCCATAAGCCGTCTTCCCTCCCCTTGTTCCCCAATCAATCTCTTCCCACTTCCCTATCCTGGTATTCCCCTACACTGTTGCACTGAGCCTTTCTAGGACCAGGGGCCTCTCCTTCCTTCTTCTTGGGCATTATTTGATATGTGAATTGTTTCAGGTTTTATGTAAAACAAACCACAGGTAAGGAGAAAAGGCAGTTGTTTGGAGAGAGCAAACCATTAACTAGCTTAAGAAAAGAAAGGAAATGTGCACTGTGAAGTTGTCCACGAAGCCTCTCTTGAACAACACAGCTGAACCCAGTCACGTGAAGCAGAAGAAATGAAAGATTCCTAAGACAAGAACTGGGAAAACTCAAATGGAGTCAATTTTTGAAGGACAACATGATTTACATGAAACATCATCAAACATAGAGGGCTTCAGTGAGATTGCTTTCATGAAGGCACCAGATAAAGTGTCACTGCAGGGGTTTCTCAGATGACTCACATGTTGAGAACACGTGCCATTCTTGTAGAGAACCCAGGTTCAGTTTCCAGCACTCACAGAGTGACTGACAACCTTCCTTAACTCCAGTTCCAGGACATCTGGTACCCTCTCCTGGCTTCCAAGGACACCAGACACATCTGGAGTACTTGTACATAAATGCAAGCAAAACACGCAGACATATAAAATTAAAGTAATAAGTAAATCACAATTTAAACTGCCTTGGAGAAGCATTGCTAGAAGAAACCTTCAAAGTACACTGGGAAGAGCATTGGTAATGGGACCCAACCATCTTTGCATGCAGACGGAATTATGGGCCAATCAATATGTTATAAACGGTGACAAAAACATTTCTAAAACTAGTTTTCCAAACATAACCAAAAGCATTATCTTGATTATGATAGTAATAAGAAAAAGATGATTCACCTCATGCCTATTAAGGTGGTTGTATATTTATGGTTTATGCATTTACTTTTGAGTCGGGATCTTTCTATATGGTTCACATTGGCTTCAAACTCAGAAGCTTGCTGGCTCCACATTCCACTTAGGCATTTGCTATCACACCCAACTTGAAGGACTATTATCTAAACAGTAAAGAAAAGAGTTTCTACCTATGGGGAGAGAGAGAGAGAGAGAGAGAGAGAGAGAGAGAGAGAGAGAGAGAGAGAGAGAGAGAGAGAGAGAGAATTCTTGGATATAGGTAGTGATGGCATAAATAGTAGAGGTGATATAGAAAAGAGCGCAGCGTGGTCCTGAATGCAGCCTGTAACCCAGGCAGGTCTCGAACATGGGATCTTTCTGCCTCAGCTTCCTGTGTTGCTGGGGAATATTGGCCAATACTACTCAGCTTTGTATTTTTAATTTTTATAGCAATATTTCCTCCTGGTTAGTTATCCAGACTCTGAACCAACATACTCCAGAGACACTTGCACATAGTTTTGTATTTCAGCCCCTGTCACAGTAAGTTATGGAGTTAACCTGGATATCCAGTAACAGAGGAGTGAATAAAGAAAATATGGTATTCGTACACAATGGAATTTATTTAGCCACAAAGAACAAAATTATGTTGCTTGTGTGAAATAGGATGCAGCTGGAGATTATCATATTACGTGAATTAACCAAGAATAAAGAGACAAATATCTTATGCTTTCTCTCATCTGTGGCTCCTAGATCTCCTAGAGATACATAAATTATTTATCTATATGACATGAAAACAGAAGCAAAAGTATCTATGGGGCAGAGGCACTAACAGTGGGGAAGGAAGAGAAGGTGAAGGTAGAGGGATATGGTCAAAGTCCCTAGCCAGCTTGTGTGGAAATGTCCTTAGTAGTATGTACAATGCATACTTGTCTATAATTACTTTCTCAGTATGAATGTGTCACTGTAACCTTTTCAAATCCTACTTTTAATGATGGTTCTTAAACATTCTAACTTCCTTTTTAGCTCACCACACACCAGAGGTAGTGAAAAAGAAAGGATAGGGAGACAGGTGGGGGGAGTGGACTTCTTTAGAAAGGTTCTGTGTAAAATCTCCCATCTGTTCTGTCTGGAACCCAGCAGTTCAGTTCACAGGCCGGCAGCATCAGCTCAATCCACTGGCAAACACCTTGTGGATACACCACCAGTCCAGTTTGGTAGAGTCAGGATAGCAAACACGAATCAGCAGTGATGGAACTATGTAGCAGAGACAACCAGGCCCTACCCTCAGCATAAGTCAGCAGGAAGGACCTGGAGGGACAGCAGAAGTTCTCGGCTGTGCTCTCTCATCTAAGTGAAGATCAGGAAAGACTCGAGACCAACAAGCACTGCACAGCTAGATCTATAAGCAAGCCTAGCTCAGCCTTTGTCATCATCTGTTGAGTTCTGTTTATACTCCTTCAAATATCACATGTCCTCTAAGGGTCTTGCCTCACCACACATCTTGCTTCAATGCGTACATCTGTCTCAACTGACATCACTCTGCCAATCAACCCAAGTCCTCAGAAGTGACAAGAAACTACAGCACACCACCAGAAGTTTTTTGGTATGTTTCTCTCTATGGAGTCCCAACAAATGGAGCTCAACTATGCAATCTAAGATGGACAAAAACATGTGTCTTTAGTAAAGAATCCTTCATCACGTGCTTGCTTTAGCAGAATGTCCTTTCACCTGTGTCTGCTGTAGCCAAACGTGAGTCTACCTTAGCCTTTCAGCTGTATCTACTTCAGGAAACCACTCCTTTATGTATTTGCCCCAGCAAAACACCATCTCATATAAGCAACTTTCCAAAGAACCCTTAAGCTTCCACTTCATGTCATTGTTTAAAATTATGAGAATGGAACAAGCAGCTGAATCCATTTCCCGAATGAGGACTCAGAGCAACTAACAGCATGAGTAATATAAAAACCTGTCATGTTTCAGCTGCAAGGGATACTGAGTTCTTGGAACATCCCCTTGGCAGGAAAAAGTACCTGAGACAAATGGCCCAGAACAGTTTTGGTACCACTGATAATGTCCTTCTTGGTCTGGGGTTTTGGTCTTACCCTGTTACAGTCCTCTAAGAAGATGAGAAAAGTTTCCGGTCTCTCCGTTTCTGAGTTCAAATGAGACATAGCTATAGTATTCTCAACTGTTAAGGAAATCTGGTATGAATTTATTTGTAGTAGAAAACCAAGCTGAATCATTCCAAGACAATGAGGTATTCAGGTCCCAGATCCTGGGAATCCCACTAGCTACCCATTTGGGTTCCACCTTAAGGAACTTTTCTGCCTTAGCATGTGTCTCCTCATCAAGAAAGAGGTGCCAGTATTACGTACCTGCATCAAGAGCTGGTAAGCCAGTTTTCATAGAACACCTGTTAAAGCATTCAGCTCCTGTCACCGCCAGCTGTGTTTCAATCTCTTAAAATGCAAATAATTTGCAGACCTACTGTGTTGTTCTTCTCTATTTTGTATCTAAACACAGAGTAATCCAGCATATTACCTGCTGATTAAAAAAAAAAAAACTGTGCAATGGAGTCTCATATAGCCCAGGCTGGTTACTGTGTAACCAAGGCATGTCTTGAACCCTTGATCCTGCCTCTACCTGCCAGATCCTGGATTATAGGTGTGAGCCATCAAGCCTACTTAGCTGCTGTTTTTTAAAGATGGAACATTGCCATTCAACTAGAGTCTCCTGACATTTGTTTAACTGATTTTTAAAGGACCACTGGAAAGGAGAGCTAAGGTAGCAGGTGGTGGCCTCTCAGATTTGACCAATGGTGCAATGCTTGATTACAGAAGACTTGGAGTCAGAACCCCAGATACACTCTTCGAGCTACTCTCCTATCTTTTTTCTTGTCTTTCTTACCTCTAGCAGCCAAATGCCAGACCCAAAGGGGCATCGTGTCAACAAAGAAATGAACCTTGTATAGTGCAGTACAGAGAAATGGTAGGAGCTGATTCACTGCGTACTCTTTTGATTTACATTTTTAAGTATGTCATCATGACCCGCCCCAGAGACATCAAGCGTGCAGCAAAGGAGGAGCAAAATAAATAACTGCAGTCCAAAGACAAAATGACAGAGTTAGTGAATAATATGTTTAGGGAAAGACTCGGGTTAATTTTGGGCCAACTTCTGTCTCATCTGTTGCCAGATTCCACTGCAGAACTCTAAAGGTCAGGCTTGGTATATTTTCTGATTTCAGAGGTTCATTATGCTCTCTCTAAAGTCTATAAAACATCGATTGTGTTTTACGCCTCAGATCTTGCCTCTTAGAGGAATACTCTCCTCTGTATAAATAGTCCAAGGTCACATGTTACAGAAGCCTTGCAACTCACAGGGGATATCCTTGTGAGGGACTGCAGCTGTCCCAGATTCTACTAAAGAAAGCTGTGTTCCTCTCCCTTGCCCCCAATAAATGCTTATTTGGTAAACTTTATTTTGCTCTCATAATCAATCATATGAGTCTCAGAAGTGTAGCTCTCCAGCGTGCAGCCAGTCTTCCTTTGATGCAACCCGACAAGCAGTGGAGAACCTTGGGCTGCCTCCCTGCTACGTTCCTGGCTGGATACTCACTTACCTTAGTGGCATCTAGCTTGCCCAGTCACACCTCCAGAGTCCTGGCTATCTGGTTCTTTAATTCTACCGTAGGGAGTCCAATTTTGTTTCAATTTCATTCCATTCTAACTCTTTGGGGGAGCCGTAAAATGTTTTAGGTAATAAGCATAGTAATCATAGTACCTAGGCAAGCCTGTTAAATCCACAGTAGCAGACCAACCATCTCATGATCTGAACTGTGTCTGGGAGTTTACAAGATTTTTTTCATACTAGAGTGAAAAAGGCCCAGGGTAAAGACACACAGGATGTACATATAATAGAAATAAGCATTTATATATTGCGGGTTGCCCTGGTGCTGTTTGTATTTTGATGTTAATTCTACTTCCTCAAGAGGGGCTGCCCCCATGAAGAGTAGATCATGTATTCAGGTGATCTTACTGAGCCTTTCCCCCATTCTGACTGGTCAAATAAAGTCTAGAGCCAATGATTGGACAGTGGAAGGAAAAGGTGGGACTGGAGAGGAAAGAGAGATGAGGGGGGAGAGGAGAGAGGAAGAGGAAGAGGGGTGGAAGGAAGATTGAACAGAACCAAATGGCCTGGAGAAGTCCCAAGTAGCAAGGGTTCTCATAGCTGGGGAATACATTAGTATAGTGATAGACTTGTCCAACTTAGGTATATAGCCTATAAGTACAATAACTGGTAATGTTTTTATGTGGGTTTATTGGGGTAAGAAATTACCAAAACATATATGTCCCTAGAAATATATGTACATGGCTACCCAAGTTCCAGTTTTGCCTGTTGTGAACGAGAGAGAGTAACAACTGTCTTTCTAGGTAGAGGCATAAAGATGAGCAGAAGGTCAGTTAATACTTGAACACTCACCAGTAATATATATGTTACCATGTTTTCAAAGCTCAGATCTCCCTTTCTGTGAGCGTTTGTTGTCACACTTCACCTCCTTGGCTCCAGGCTAAAGCGAACGATTCAGATGGGTCTGTGGAATCACTGATTAGATAGATTAAGAAATGTTGACAATGGTGTTATCAGAAGCCTTGGGATGAGAGGTAGCTCTGCTGTGGTCTTTTCGGGGGAAACACAAGTTTTCTCGTAGGCTATCCTGGCTTCCTCCCTGTCTCAATGGTTTCAGTTACAGATTCCATTAGGACATTTCTTGTGATGTAGACTGTGTCATTCTGGTAGCTGTTAGGTCATGTGTTCTGGGGTGGGGCAAAGTGCCCTTATTTAAATCACATTTTATAATGACATTGAGCACCGCTACTCACAGATGCTCTATGGAGGTCAGTTTTCATCTGGACTTGTGCTCAACTTAGATTGCACCATAATCTGTCACCCTTTTCTATATACCCTACAGCAGACATTTTGGGGCCCTTAACAGATCATGTGTTTGTTTTTCCATCTCTGCCAGTCACAAGATTTTCTGTATACAAAATTTCTATAAATTGTTGATGGAGAGATAAATGGATTCATTCAAAAATTATCCTTTGGATTTTTTTTTGTTTTTAATTTTTGAGACTGAATTTCTGAGTAAGCTAGACTGTCCTCAAATCATAATTCTCTTGCCTCTGCATCACAAGTACTGTTATCTTAGAAGTGTGCATGCTAGCTACCAATTCCAACGCTTTCAATTTTTCTATCTCCTTGCATTGCTGAGCACTAAATCAACTCTCTCACACATGTTCAGCAACTGATCTATCATACACTCAGCTCCCGTATCTCAGAAAATTCAAAGAGTAACTTACTTGGTATTAGAACTGACTTGTAAACCAGTATTCTCATTGTCTTAAAAAGCATGAACTTCACAGGAAAATTGGAGTTTGCTATATTTAAATGTCTTTGATGTAGATATTACCCACAAGGAATTGGCAGGAAGATGAAGCTATCACTGTTGCTTTTAAGGTTAGCTTTTCTGGAGGGCTTAGCCCCTGGTAAAGTAACAAATAGAAAGGCTAGAGGGTTCTTTCCTCCTACTAGTCATTCTATTGATCTTTATCTCTGAATAATACATTTTCATCAGGAGGCTATACCATAAAATTTAATTTTTATTTACTAGAAGTTTTTAGGGGATATGATCACACCATTTCTCAGCAGGTTAAGGACATCCTTGAATCCCTTTGCGGTACATCTTTGGCATCTATTGAAACAAAATAGACAAAAGGATGACATCATTTTGAGGAAGGGCTGCTCTCAAGAAAAGTCATAGAATAGAGCTCTCCACCAGATAGGCATTCTCAGTTGATTACAGCTTTTGATCCATAAGCCTGAAGCCATGGATTCATGCTTAATGGGTTGACTCGATGGCCAGAAGCACCCCTGTTTTGCCAGGGCACCAGAAGCATATATCCCCCCTTCATCATCACTAGTTAACAGAAGGCCTGCTTTGGTGAGTTTGGTAGACATGTCTATAACTTGTTATCTTTTCCTCCAGCATGTTTGTAAGTACTATAGTACACCCAGCTGGCCCAGCTGCACCTGTAACATACTTGCTATCTTTTGCTCCCATGTCTCCCTGAGTGTGATTTTTGCTTAAACAGCTCATTGTTGCATTTCTTCTTTTGCACAGGCCTTCTCTCAGATTCGAACATTCTCTTCTTCAGTCCCTTCTTATTCTCTTCATCGGACTGAGCCATTCATGACAGAACTCATGCTAAACAGTTTAGGCAGCCAGACGCTCATCTTAAACAATTGTCCTCCTCTGCTCCTCAGAGCACTCTGTGGAGATGGGTGATGTGCTGGTCCCAATATTAATGAGCAATAAGAGGACATTTAAAGAGGTGTGATTAAGACTCAGTGGTCAGTTTGTCATACTGTTGAATGGTTATTTAGACAATGTAATTATTTGTTTATTTCCCTGTCTTTGCCATGATACTGTGTTATCTAGCTGATGAGACAATATCTCAAAGGACTTAGGTACTTTGAGCACATAGTCCAGAGACATAAACATGGTCAAACACCGGCTCATTTTGTTAAATGAACAAATAGATGAATAAAAAATAATTAAAGACTGAGGGGAAAAATCACCAGAAAAATTGATGGGAAAAAGGGCTTCCAAAGCTGGGTGTGGCCTTATTCTCTTACACATCTGTTCATGTTCCCACCCTCCATGAGACTGAAATAGAAAACCCTAGAAAAACAGCCAGTGAAACAAGAAGGTGAGTTACCCTTCAAATACAAGAGACCCGTCTCCGTTTGTGAAAAGTCTCCCAGAAAATTTAAAATGAAGTAATCTTAAAATCTTAAGTAGAGGGTCTCAGAACTTTAGTGAGGGAATCGAGCTCACCATCCTCAAGTTATATCAACTAGGATAACCAAAAGCTAAAGTCTGGAGTATAACATCTGAATGTGTCATGTAATTGCTTGAAATTAATAGCATATGAGAACTTTATAAAGCGAAACTAAGAAATATGAGAAATACTAAACAGTGAGTCATATGGGACATAAGAATAAGTATTATGATGCTAGCTACTCCTTATTCAGTTTACAGGGCTAAATATTCAAATCAAAATTAAATGTATTTACTTTTAGGACCTTAACCGAGAGTACAGAGAAGTATATTGTAGTGTAAAATTATAGGTACTGGCTTATTAAAAATTCCAAAGTTTAATGACCTATCGAGTCCAGTTTTGCTGTTCATCTTCTTTGTGTGGAATCCACTGGATTATGGCCAACCTACCAGGAGCCACACCCTTCAAGGAAGCTGATTTCCTCCCCCTTAAGCCACTAATAGTCAACCTAACTGCTCCTTGGTTAGAGGTGGAGCTCAGGGGTCCCATCCTACCCCACATTGTAGCGTTGCTGGCTGGATCTCTGGTAGGTCTTGTACAGTCGATCACAGTTGCTGTGGGCTCATGAATGCAGTGGTCCTGCCCTGTCTCAAGACACTGTTTCACTCTGGTCTTTCCCACTTGAGACTCTTACAGTCTTTATTGTGATGGTCTCTGACCTGGAATTGGGGGGAGGGGTATCCGTGAGTTAGAGGCCCCATTTGAGGGCAGGTATGAATCTGGGAATGGATCTGTAGAGACTTAGAGGGAGGAGCAGAATGTGTGTGAATAGAATACATTGTAAGGGCTTAATTTTTTATTTAATTAATCATTTCATTCCTTTATATTTTAAAGGATATGCCTCTTCCCAGTTATCCTCCCACAAACTCTCATCCACTCCCCCATTCTCCCCTTTGCCTCCATGAGGGTGCTCCTCCACCCACTTGCCTACTCCCACCTCACTGCTCTAGCATCCCCCTACACTGGGGCATCAAGCCTCCACACGATCAAGGATTTAGCAAATGTAATAGAAACATGTAGCAATGGAGGATGGGGAACTGGGGATAGCCACTAGAAAGTCCCAGACTCCAGGGAAGTGAGAGGCTCACATGACCCAATGGTGATGACTTTAGCTGAAATATGAAACAAAGGGGAGATAGAACCTGTAGAGACCACCTCTCATAGATAGGCAAGGTCCCCAGTTGAGGGATGGGGCCACCCACACATCTCAAATTTTTTAACCCAGAGACAAAAACTAGAACAGAGACAGAAGAAAAGGCCATCCACAGACGTCCCCACTTAGGGATCCATCCCATCTGCAGACACTACCCCCCAAGACACTATTGTCAATGCCAATAATTGCTTGTTGACAGGAGCCTGGTATGGCTGTTCCCCGAGAGCTTCTACCAGCACCTGACTAATACAGACACAGATACTCCATTGGAGTGAGCACAAGGACTGCAATGAACGAGCTAGGGGAAGGACTGAAGGAGCTGTAGGGGATTGTAACCCCTTCAATACCAACTAACTGGGCCTCATAGAGCCCTCAGGGACTAAACTGCCAACCAAAGAGTATACATGGATGGAGCCATGACTCCAGATACATATGTAGCAGAGGATGGCCTTGTCAGACATCACAGTATGGAATTCTTAAAGAATTAATAGTTGCTTTAATTCCAAAGTTTAGAGTCTTTTTAATTCCAAGGTTAGCTTCTCTATGTAAAGTGCTTGGAAGTCACTACTCCCATCCCTAAAACAAGAAGCTGAGGATCAAGCTGTCCACAGACCTCTCATGGTACTGCCACCAGAACAACGGCCATGCTGTCAGAAACAGATGAACAGACTACTGCAGTAAAAACGAGCTAAACTTGCACACAAGACCTTGCCATCATAACCTCTCAGAAACATTTGACTGAGCTTTGATAAAGTAACAACAGCAGTATGATCAAGAAAAATGACTCGGAATGATTTAAATCTCTGTGGAAACAATTGCAAAGCTGAAAGCATTTCCGGAATGTGACATGGGAGAGAAAGAGAAGATGGCTTTGGATGTGATTATGAGTTTTAAAATACATCACAAATCCATAATCAATAAAAAAGAGAAGCCATTAAATGTACACTGAAAACATCATTCTTGTACACATGTGTGTATGACGAGTATATAGGCATGTGTTTGTGTGTGGAGTACTGTGATGTGTGTGCATGGCGTGTGTGCATGCACGTGCGTGCGTGTGTGTGTGTGTGTGTGTGTGTGTGTGTGTGTGTATGTGTGTGTGAGTACACATGTATTATGGTCCACACATGGAAGTCAGAGGACAACCTTGGGTTTTCCAGTCTTTGCCTTCCACTGTGTTGGAGACAGAATCTCTCTTGCTACTGTTGCCTCTGCCAAGCCAGCCTAGGACTTTCAGGGGGTTTTCTCATCTCTGCCCCCAAGCTTACAATAGGAGCATGGTGATTACTTATGTGTACTACCGTGCCTGTACTTTACATGGTTCTGGGGATTTGAATTCAAGTCCTCGGGCTTAGATGGCAAATATTTTACCCATGGAACAAACTCCCACTCCCTAAAGTTACAAACTTTTAAGATGTGAAAGATTGTTGAGAGAGTGTAATAGCAAGACACACAGTGGGACACATTTCACCTCATAATTTCTTCTCTCAGCTTTTTCTCCTCGACTGTGAAGATGGTGACAAAGCCTCTTCTAATGGGTTTCTGTAAGAAAGATCCATTTCATAAACAGATCCACACATCTCTACTCTTAAGAGAGCAGCAGTATACTGGGTTCCCCATTTGTAGTTTGAGGATGCCTTCTCTTTAAACACAAGAGGCAGAATAGAGGGAACCACACTGTTGCTTCACAAGCAAATGGTGAGTTCAGGCTAATAGGCATTCTTTATAACTCTGAAGTCCTAACAAGTATGCTGGTTCACTCGGGTGCTGAAGCTATGTCATGAAGTCATGGAGAAATGATTTTTTCTGAGGAGCATGCCTTCTTGTGTTGATACAGATAAGCACTCAAGAGCACTGAGTGCTCCCTGAGTGGTCTCCTCGCTCCTGGAGGGTGTCCTCCCCATGTGGCCAGTGTACCCTGCCATCAGCACATTCACCAGATGCTCTCTCTCACAGAATCTACTTTCATTGCCTGCACAAAACCACAAGGAAAGTGCTTCTGGCTTCGTCCCCTGGCTCAAGTTCAATGCAGCCGAACTGTGCAGTTCCAACTCCCTGCAGCTGAGATGCAATAGACCTGGAAAGGGACACAGTTGGTTTCTTTCCCCCTTGTCCCAAGTCTAGAGGTCATGCTCATCTGCATGAAAAGACAGCAGAGGTATCCATTCCTGAAGATTAATCTCAAGGAGAATATGAGACCATCCACGATCACAGAGTCTTCATAACACATACTTCTGAAATTCAGCCGGTACCTGATAACTGAATGGTTTTCCCTCAGGAGACTGGCAAAGCAAATGAGAGAATCATTTTCCTTCACCTCAGCCCCAATGTGGTTTACTCTCAGTATTGAAATGAAAAGGAACAAAGTTGTTATTCTTGTAATACAAAGTGTATGTCTTGTGTTGCTTCACATATGTGACAAGCAGAACATTAGAGCACACATCAGTTCTTCAACCCAGAGTGGATTTGGGAGAAGGATTTTGCTTGTACCAGCATCCTTCTTCTTTAAACAGATTGTAATCATAGAGTAAGACATTTTCTCATAAGGGACTTAGAAGGAAGAGAGGAGGAAGAGGGGGAAAGGGGGCAGGATCAGGTATGGGAGGAGACAGGGATGATATACAGAGGGTCAGGAATTTGAACAGAGATGTGTAGCAATGGGGGATGGGGAACTGGGGGTAGCCCAGAGCAAGTCCCAGATGCCAGGAAAGCAAGAGGCTCCCAGGACCCAAGGGGGATGGGATTAGCTGAAATACCCAACAGAGGGGAGGGAGAACCTGTAGAGACCATATCCAGAGGTTAGGCAAGGCCCCCAGTTGGGGAAGGGGAGCACACACTCATCTCCAAATTTTTAACCCAGAATGGCTTCTGTCTAAAGGAAATATGGGGACAAACTGTGGAGCAGAGACTGAAGGAAAGGCCATCCAGAGACTGCCCCACCTGGGGATCCATCCCACACACGGTCACCAGTCACAGACACTATTGTGGATGCCAGCAAGCACTTGCTCACAGGAGCCTGATATAGCTGTCAGAGGCTCTGCCAGTACCTAACAAATACAGGGGTGGATGCTCTCAGCCAACCATCGGACTGAGCACAAAGTCCCCAATGGAGGATCTAGGGAAAGGACTGAAGGAGCTGAAGGAGCTTGCAGCCCCATAGGAGGAACAACGATATGAACAAACCAGTACCCCCAGAGCTCCCAGGGACTAAACCACCAACCAAAGAGTACACATGGAGGGACCCATGACTCCAGCTGCATATGTAGCAGAGGATGGCCTTGTCTGGCATCAATGGGAGAAGCCGTTGGTCCTGTGAAAGCTTGATTTCCCCAATGTAGGGGAATGCCAGGGCTGTGAGTGGGTGAATGGGTGGGTGAGCACCCTCATAGAAGCAGGGGGAGGGGAGATGGGAAAGGGGATAACATTTGAAATGTAAATACATAAAATATCCAATAAAAAAAAGGTATTTGCTCAGACTCAATGTTGGAAATAGTTTATCACTCCAGAAAATTCCCTAAAAACAAGCCCCAATACTGTTCAACCTTTGCTTAGGTGACAGATTCATAAATCTATGTAAAGGACAACATTCTATAGAAACACTCCCATGTCCCCTAGCCTTCTGGCTCCTTGAGGACAACCTGACACCTTGCTGATAGGATTATAAAGAGCATTTGCTGTAGTCAGCAAGATAAGGGAACTCAGATTCTTTTTTGGCCAGCCCCACACTGATAACCACGTTGAAAAGGGATGGAAGAGATAAGAGGAGGGTTTCTTCTTCAAGGCCAATCTACAATGCACAGGTTCTATCCAACTGCTTCCTGGGAAAAACAAGCCCCAACCTCTGCACTGTGCTTCAGTCTACAAGCTGTAGGAAAATGGGAATACATCCTCTGAAGGCCTCTGAGGTGAATTCTTTCCTCTACTAAATAATCACTTCCATGTCTGTGCTGTGCTGATTGACACCATGGGTTAGCTGTGCAACGGTCAGCAGATGTTTTATAAGAGCAAGTCCCTCAGCCCAATCTGCATGGCGACTTTGTTGAGCAAGGAACTTGATGAACCATGATAGCTGTGAAAAGAAAAGATGCTTTCTCGTCTACTTGGAGATGTATGAGAGGAAGGAAAAGAAACCGGCCTAACGACAACAAGCACACAAAGCAATTATCATTTCTTCATTCATATTCCATTTGGTAAGAGAAAAATTATATGCTGTTGGGCTTGGTATCCTTTAAGACACTGAAATATCAATCAATCAAATAAATTAGGTACTTTGGAATTTTATAGTTAATGCCAAGGGCATGCTGTGGGGACTGCTTATGAATTCAGGACTACTACTTTTTTCTAGAATATTGCCTTAAAACATTTTGAAATGATTTGAAACAATACAATACAATAAAAATAAATGTGGAAAGAGAAATAATAAGTGGGCAAGGGCTTCATCTACAGGGGAGGAAAATTCACGTGGAATTTGGCCCTCTTGAATTTAAAATATGTATCCGTCATTAGTTCTCAAAAGAAATTTGAAATGGGAAAGTCTTCTAAAACCCAGGGATGGCCTTGCTGTGCAATGAGGAACAAGTCATCATTGTCTACATCTCAACCTAAGATTTATTGTGCATCTCTTCCCTGGCTTTAGTAGGAAGAAAGCCTGGAGCAAACAGACCAAGGTCCTACCTATGAATGTGGAGGCCAGCTCTGCGCCAGAGTTTTGTCTGCACACTCACCCTCCTTCAGAGCAACTGTTTACACTTTGCATCAATTGTAACTAGTGCACACCTTTACACATAGTTCAGCCCACACATTTGTCAGGTAGTGTCTATACTTTCTTCTGTAAGAAGTGTTAGCATTTAAAAATAGTTTTTTAGTGCCTGTGTGATCTTGGAATGTAACATACAGGAAGCAAAAATACTCTTGATGCTGAAATATCTAGCTTTTCGAGAATAAACAGATTAGGTTTAGTATAATTAGAAATTGTATTTTTGTTAGAGTGTCATAATTTTATAGGGTGTTACTCACATTGTTTTAAAGGGTGTTATGCATAAGAAGTCTCTTTATCACACACACATACACACTATAAAAATAAAATGAATCTTCACCCTTTCTGATAACAGTACTTATTTTATACTTACGCGGTATCTATTATCTGTTATCTATCAACAGTGCTGGGAAGCACTTCTGGATTCTACGGGAAGGGGAAGGGAGTGTAAGAAGCATTCCTTATGTTCATGGGCGGAGGCTAGTTTGCTTTGGGGAAACCAAGCTATTGAGAAAAGAACAGAAGTAACTGAAAAACTAATGTAAGAAAAGAAGAGAAAGGTTTAGCTTGGCCCAGGGCTTGAGGGGACAGTCAATCACGGCAGGAAAGGCATAGCTGTGTCCAGTCTTAAGATACAGAAATGGACTGCCTGAGCTTTCTCCTGTTGTTGCCTGCCTTGCACCTAAGATGGAGAATGCAAGGTTACGTAAAGGCAGGTTGGAAGCTGGAAGCCAAATTTCCAGAAATTTCAAGGCCATGGGAAACTATGGAAAATGACCTGATGGGATGTGGATTTGATCAAGAGTAGAGAGACCCGACAGTTTTCTAAAAGGCTGGAGGAAAGTGGTGGTAAGAGCTGGGACATATTATCCTCACTAAATGAAGACTCCCCCCAGCTGAACACAACTACCAGATCTCCAGGTGTCCCTTCCTGTCCATCTCGGGTATCTCACCAGGTGTTCCTTCCTGTCCATGAACAGAGAGACTTCTCTCACCTTCATTTCCTGCCCAACTGGAGTCTTTGAATATGTCATTATGTTTCTAATGTTAAATAAAGTCAGTTTTATTTCCTATGTAGTTTTATCCAGCTGCTGAGGATTGAGCACCCTAGCGTCTTGCACGGTAGGAAGTGCTCTACCACTGAGATATATACCCAGTTCCCTCTCTCTTTCCTCTTTGAACGGTATGTTTTTGCTGTGCATAAGCAAAGATTTGGTCAGAAAAATGTTTTCATCAGCATTAATTGTTTCATCTGATAGCAATTAGAAATGAAAGATTAGCTAGAAGACTTATTTGATACGCTCATGCAAGAGCTAATTTGATTCATTAGATAGGAAGCAATCGTGGGAAAACCTTGGAATGATTGCCTCTGTTGGTATTTCTGATGGCTCCCATTAACCCTTTCTTGTGCCCCATCTTTTCAGAAAGGACTGCATGTTAGGGGTTTCTACCTTGACCATCTGTGGTGATTGCTGTCATCTGTCCAGTTCTGTCCAACAATCCAGTACCAGCCTTCTGTCAACAAAAACTTGTCCAAGAACACAATGCTTCTTTTCCTAAACAAGTTTTTTATTGAAATAGAATTATATCACTTCCCTCATATAACTCCTCCCAGCTACCCTCTCTAATTCCTTCCATGTTCTGCACTTTCAAGTTGATAGCCTCTTTTTCTTTGATTATATCTGATATATATATATATATATATATATATATATATATATATTTGTTACATGTTATACATTACATATATATGCATACATGTTACCTATATACAATTTACTGAGTCCATTTTTGTTCTTTAAATATACACATAAAGGCTGACTACTCTGCCTTGGACAACCAGTAGGGGGGCTAACCCTGAGAGAGGCTAAATCTCCTTCTCCCAACAGTCAATACTTTCCTGTAGTCTTTGTCTAGTGGTGGGACCCTGTGAAATTTCCCCCCTTCCATGTTAACTTGTCTGTTGATACTGCCATTGTTCTAGTCTTGTTTATGCAGCCATTTCTAGGAGACTGCCCACAGGATTCCCTGTGTTATTACATCTCTTAAAATCTTTCTACCCCATCTTTTGAGATGTTCCCAAGTACAGATGTAGGAGCTGTGATGTAAATGTATCTTTTGACCATCACCCCACCCCTACCCCCACCAAACTATATGTTGATCTGTGAACAGCATCCAATTGTGTGTTTCTGTGATGGTCTCCATTTTCCTGTAAAGAAAAGCTACTTTGATGAAGGCTGAGAGGTTTTGCTTCTTAAGGCCTCAAAAAACCTTTAATTTTCTTAACATTTCCAGGAACATATTGTTAAAATATAAATCCTTTATCAACTAATATCTTATTTGTTTACAGTTGTAATGATGGCAAACTTGATCCAAGAAAATGAACTTTTCAGAAGGACATATAACAATACAGAGAAAAGAGACCAAGGGAATTATTTTTGTGTTTTGTATGACATGCATGTGTTGAGTTGGTACTTTCAGAGCAGAACTCTGTCCTTTATTCCACATATATTTGCACAGAAGCATACATGCGTGTATACTGACTAACCTTTCCACAAAGGGTGTGGCTACAGTATATCGCTCCCCCATGCTCTTTGGTCCTTAGACCTGCTCTGGATGATCTTTGCATCTCCCCTTACCACATGAATATCAATCCCCATGACCATCTTTATCACAGTTTTACTTATTGCTGCACCCATTATTGGACAATAAGCCTTGGGAGAGTAAAGACTGAGGTGTTCTCTTTCCCACCAGCAGGCAGCAGGTAAGCATTAGCATAATGAAAAGAATGTATGGAATAAGAAACACACGTATTTGGAAGTATAAACAATGTAGTATTTGTAAAAGACAATGCTCAGGTCTTTTAGAAAACTAAACATGAAATTAAGTCACCATTTGATCCAGCAATCCCTCTAATGTTGCTAATGAGTATGTATCCAAAAGGGAATAAACACTGTAGAGATGTCTACCCTGCCTTCATTTGTTTCATTAGTTACACAGCTAAAATATGGACATAACCTAATGTCCATAATCACGTAGATGAATACCCAAAGTGTGTTATATGTGAACTCAAATACTATCCACCACTAATGGGGAAGATCCTGCTATTCAATGTAGTGTCAGTAAGTCCAAAAGACATTGTGCCAAGTGTAAAATGTTAGTCACTATTTGACCTCACTCGTACCTGGAATTTAAAAATCAGAATGTAGAATGATTGTTACCAGAGACTGGTTGCAGAAGGGTGGACAAGAAAAGAAGTATCACTGGTCAAAGGTCACAGAGTTTCATCTGGATAAGACAAATAGCTTTAGTGATTTATTACAGAGAAGGGTGATTATAACAATGTATGTTTCAAAATTGTCTTCTGCTGAGAGTGTTTGTTTTGTAGAGAACTGGCCCTTTAATAGTTCCCCTTTCCTAGATCTTCTGCTCTTTAAGATTATCCCATCTGAAGTCCCTTGGGTCCAACTCATTGCCAGGTTCAAGAGGCCATTCTTGCAGAGCACAAATCCAAGTATTCACCATGTTTATTTAACAAAGCAGAACATGTTGCATTTTATGTCCTATCCTATGAGCCTGGAAGGGCTGTGGTTTTGTTTATCCATTCCCTGTGGTGCCATTTTGCAGGATTACAGAGTGTCAGTGTTCCAATGGAACTTGGAGACCATTTGATCAAATCCCTCCAATGAAGCAGAGTACAAGAAAGATAAGGCTGATTACCAGGAGCCTGCTGCCAGCAAGCGGCGCCTGCCCATTTCCACCTTGTTCATGTTGTACCTTCCCATCACTTTGCTTTGGGAAGTCAGGCTGATCTGTTTGGGAAGTTGTCCACACCAGCTCCTCTGGATTCTTCAGATCTGCTCTAGACTCCCCCAAAGGCTTCAGTTCAGTGCCTTAAGTTTTCAGAGTCAGCCAAAAAAATCTGACTTCAGGAATAGACTAGGGTAGTGCAGCCTCAGAGTAGCCTGTGGTGATGAGACACTAACAAGGAAACTGCCAAACAGAACCACTGCCAGCTCTGTCCCCCATGCAGGGTCTGTAGCTCAGCCATAACATCTGTGGGGATGATTTGCCAAGTTCTGTGCTGAACCCAAGGAGACCATGTAATCACATCTGGAGTCTAGACCCAGTGGCTCTGTCCTGTGAGCTGACCTCTTTACACCTCCTACAAGGCCGAATCTCTCTCTACCACTTTGCCAAAGCAAGTCCCACACCCTGGTCAGTCAGTCTTTCTCCTCTGATTTTTAAAATTCGTTTCTTTTTTTTTCTAAATAATTTCTGACTTAAGTGTTTCCAAATACTCTTGATAAACATCTTAGATAACACATTTTCCCAATAAGAAGGAATTTGTAGAATCATAATGTCTAAGCAGATAGCATCCCAGCACAGTTCTGGAGAAAGGGAGTTTATTTATCAGCCCCATGACCTTAAAAGCCATAACCCTGGGGCTCCATCGTTCTTGCCCTTACAATAAAAACTCTAGACCACATTTTTAGATTCTACTCTCCCACTTTCTCAGCAGAATCCTATTGTCAAACAAAACTCTTTTAAAAATATTTGTTTCGTGTGCACGTGTGTGAGACTGAGAGGATGTAGGAGCGCCATGTGCACAGTAGAATCCTTGGAGGCCAGAAGAGGGATCCCATCCCCTGGAACTTGAGTTACAGATGGCTGTGAGCCAACACGTGAGTGCTGAGAACAGAACCTGGGTCCTCTACAAGAGCAGTAAATGCTCTGAACTGCAGAGTCATCTTTTTAGTCCCCAAACAAAATCTTCTAAGGTATGCCAATGTGAGTGTGAGGGGGATATCTAGGGATGGCATAATAGCTTCATCTTTGGGAATAGACACTGAAAGCAATGAAGTTAGTGGAGCAGAGAGAGAGGATCCCTGCTCCTTTTGTTTGGCAAAAGAAATGAAAACACTAATGGCGATTCCCACGTGATCTCATTGCCTTGCCACACTTCTCAGGCCCTGCGGTATGGTATTGGCCTGCAAGTGTGTGCAATCCTGGTCAGAATACTTGCCACTTCTGAGTGAAGGCCCCTGTGTGGTCCTTCATGAGGTTTCCTTTTACTTCTCCAGCAAGAGCAGTTGCTGTTTTCCTAAGGTACAGAAACAAGATACCCGATCCTTTAGCAGCCTGCATCCTTGACTTACTCTGTGAAGGAGAAAAAGTTTGGGTACCACAACACACATGCTTTGTGACTAGACAATGGTCCTTTGGGGTTGTTTTTCTGAGATTATCAAGGGTAATCTTTTTCTCTGGGAATAAAGCCAGCTCATGTGGAGAGAGGTCACAGGTAAGAACAGGGGTGGGACGAACCCAGCAGAATAATAACAATATTCTTTCATGCAGGTCTGATTCAGCCATCTGCACATTGTGGGGCCACATCTTTCATTTGAGCTATACTATGTGACAAAACCACGCCATCTGGACCAGTTTTATTTGAATGGAGGGGGGAGCGGATAGACTCATGATTAACATAAATAGAAACCTTGGATATTACTAATCTAGAACTCCAAATAACAATTGTTAAAGGAAACTCTTTCCAAAAAAAAAAAAATAGCACTTATATTTTCTATGGAACCTCATACCCTGGAGAGAGAAGGCTAAATATTTCAGAACATCAGAGGACAGAAGGGCATTATAGTAGGCAGAGCTATGCCTACCTTTCTCTGTAACCTATGCCAACTGTCTATTGAGCTTTTTGTGCCTCCTCTCACAGAGCACTGGCAGCTGAGGATTCATAGCAGTAGATAGAAATATTCCATTTCCACTCTGAGGGGCAAGGAGAAGTCAGGGCAGCTTACTCAGGGCAAATGCTCTAAGCTGAATTCTGTGGGTTCTCCAGCAAGTTCTCACCACTCGCTGGGTCAACTGGCCCCACACACGCTTTACTAGCTGTCTTCTTTCTCTGTTCAACTGCCTTGGTTCTTACTGGTTTTAGACTTACACCACCTTTAAGGGAAACACCTGCATACCAATCCCTATCTCTGCATATTTGACAGGCGGTGGGGAAGAACCAAAGCAAGACAAGAATCATCTCACCAAACTGCTTTGCTTTCCGTAGAGTGCAGCTCTTCTATCAAAGAGATTTGTAAACATGGAGGATTCATCATGCAAGTGACAATTTTCACGCAGAGTAGGCTCTTAAAATGGACATCACAGGAGGGTTGAGTATTTCTGGTAGGAATTAATTTACGTCATCTTCCATGAAACTGTAGCTGTAACTCCTCATGTGTTTCTCCATTAAGAAGATTACTAGAATTTATCTCTTATTTATTTTTAAAAAAAGTGTCATAAGCGGATACTGCACCATGTTTTCATGTTGTCTAACAGTCTCATTTGTTCCCCTAAGTGCACGGGCACAGGATTTTTTTTTCCTGAAAGCATTCCCAGGTTACTGGGTCAGAGTTTTCTTTCAGGTTCATTAGAGAGTATTGACCTGTGTAATGGTAAAGAATAATGGAGAGGAGGAGAAAGAGGTCACTGTGCTGCTGGGTTATGTTGGAGCTATTTATGTTCTGGGGGATGTTTGAGTGAGTGGAGACCTTAGAGAGATGCTGACCCTGCCGATGTAGCACAAGGACACATTGTTCCAAACTCAAAGAGAGTGGGCAAGATTAAATAGGAACAGTGTAGAGAGGATGCTAAATGAGGATGTAGCCAAGAGAAGGTGGATATTCCTCACCCTACTAATGAGTCCCTATATCTGACCCCTTGACTATATTCTCAAAAGTGTTACTGAGATGCTCCCTGCCCATGTTTTGCAGATATTTCTCTATAAAGTATTGATATTTCATAGGTATACTCCGCTCTGAGCAATTATATTCTCGAGCATGGGTGGGAATTCCTGGCTGTGTGCCAATGAGTCTCAAAGCTGTGTCTCTACTCTGGACTCACTTTCTAAGCTACTTATGAAACTACTAAGAAACTTCTGAATGCTGGAAGGTACTCTAAACCCAGCAAGTGCAAGGCAGAATGTTATATAACTTGTGGGGTGTGGAGGGAAGGGAGGAGAGGATATATATATATATATATATATATATATATATATATATATATATATATAGAGAGAGAGAGAGAGAGAGAGAGAGAGAGAGAGGAGCAGGAGGAGGAGGAGGAGGAGGAGAAGGAAGAGAAGGAGGAGGAGGAGAGGTTTTGTACTGTTTTCTGTTTGGATTGGTTTGGTTTGGTTTGGTTTTTGTCTTAACAAATGAAAATTCTGAGATCTAAGCTCTCCCAAACACCTGGACAAGTGTAAGTTTGTCTACTGAGCTTTGGCTCTTATTAATTGCTCACTAACCTGATATCATTCTCATTCTTGTGCTAAAAAGCATTACATGGCACCTGTAATAGAAAGCAGTTCATCTCATAATTATCAGTAACAGAAAAATTTGACTTTCTATATAGCTCTCTGGCTTGTTGTTTTATTTTGTTTGTGAGCGGAGGACCTTGCACAAAGAAAACGTGCTCTATGGACACACAATGCCATCCTTTTTATGTGAGTTTCAACTGGGAAATAACTAAAAACACAGTCGTTGTCTAACTACCATCATAGCAACTAAAAGACTCTAAGTAGTATAGGAAGAGAATAAAATGTACTATTACATTTTAAAAGCAACATTAGCTGTTTCTAATACACAATATCTTTAGTATAGCCAATATACATGTAAATGTATCATATTTGTGTATGTGTATGTGCAATGTATAAAGAACTGAGCCTGAGTTAGTAGCACAAATGTTGACCCTAATTATCTCTGGAATAAAGAATGATTTCCATTTAATTTCTTATACTCTTAGCTCTTCTCCAAATTACTTTCAAATAAACATGCTTTACTGTTATAATAATACAAATGTATAAGCTAAATTCTTATGGACTATTATCAAGGATAAGGACTTGGTTCTTATTACTTTTATCATTTAAAAATCATAGTTCTTTTTTAATATTTTATAAACACTAATGAATAAAAAGCTCTTACATTTCCAGTAGTCAGTCTATATGTTTATTTCATTACAGAATTGTAAAATGGCTTCCTCCATGCTCTGGGTCCCATAGTTTTTATAAAGTACTATCATACAATGGTATACAGAATTCTTTCTGTTTTATGTCACTGTTTTCAAAAAGACATAGGCTTTCATCTATTTCATCATTTCTAGAGAATCATGAATAAAAGTATACTAACCCCAGATAAGGCACCAATGACAGACCAAAGTAAGGAAACACCCAACAGCCAACTTGGTGAACCAAGTTTTACTGAGGAGGGTTGCTTACAGGAGCAGAAATGAGTCAAAGACATTTACATCACCAAAGCCCACCCCAGCATGGATGACAACTCGCAAAGCTGGGAACCTAAAATGCACTACTACACAGCCTGCAGACTGTCCTAGCAGGACAAGCTAGAATATCTTTTCTGAGCAACTCCACTGGCTTCTGCTTCTTTTGGGCACCTTGACTGATCAGCCTCTTCCTGGAAACAAGGCTGGTCTAAAAATGTCTTCCAGTAACTTTTGTTGCTTATCTTCCCTGTGGAAGGAGTGTAGTAAATTTGCTCAGTTTCAGGAACTCCCTGAAGCCTTTGTGTTGTTTTCTTCCTGAGCTTAATGAGCTTCCTTACAGGATGAAATGCTAATTTACCTCCACTGAGCATCCAGTTTAAGGCATTGTCTTTCAGAGTGGAAGCTTTTATCTAGAACAAAATTGCTACACATCAGCCCTAGGTGTTTGTATTGAGCTCAGAACCAGCTAACATGCGAAACCATGTGCTCTTTATATTAAGAAAGACATGTGAGTGTGCAGAATTTTTACTGCCATTCATAAACTTTATGCTACTCCAGGAAGTAAGTAGACATATTGAGAGCCCTGATGAGATCCTACTTTTCTCTCTCTCCATAGATATTAAATAGGATTAAACATGCTTTGATGAATGAAGAGCTTACCCACATATGGCTGGTCAGAGAAGGTCGTTTTGAAAAGAGAAGAGTAGTCAGGAGCATGAAACTTAGAAAGATTGTTAGCATTCCTAACAAAATGTGTGTACAAAATATGGTACCAGTGATGCTGTTAGTGCAGGGGATGGGACCCAGTGCTTTGAACATTGAGATAAGTATTTTACCACTCAGCTACACTCCTGCTTCCACAGCAGCTTTGGATGTGATCCAAGCTAAGCAAAGTTCTTGTGCACAGAGAAAACTATTTGAGACAAATAAAATGTCTTGGGCTTTATAAGCGAATAACATCTAAGATCTTGAGGCTGACATTCCCCCCTTCCCCCCACCAGGGGTTCATTGTGAAGAAAGAAGATGTGTCCAGGTATTTAAACTAACCTCTGCAAGCCTCTTCTCTGTCTGCAACACATCCTCTTCAAAATGCATCCAGTGGCTCCCTTTCTCTATTTAGAATAAGCACTCCTAGAATTTTGTTTAAAAAAAAATTATTACTTTGCCTCAGAGGTTAATTCTGACTGTTAAATGAACACGGATGGAAACGATTAACCTTTCACTTGGTATTAATAGCAAAATGGAGAAATTTGGTAGCGTCAGCCTACTTTATAGGCTATTAGTTCTACTGTCCCCATACCATCTCTTCCCACATGTGACCATCTGGTTCGCCGAGTGCAGCTGTTCACTTGTGCCATTTGCATGACTACGGGTCCAAAGAGCATAATAAGAGGCAGAGCAAGCCATGCACGTGTTGGAAGGAGAGAGCTGAGTTATGCACCCCTGGAGTTCTCTTTGCGGATAATTCCACAAAATGCATAGTACATCACTGCTGGGTAACATGATTATTCTGTTGATGTTACGACCTCAAAAAGGGACAGCAGGTTTAGCAACCGACATTTGGGAGATGAAAATTGTTTATTGTAGGGTGTTTTCAAGTGACAAATGTTATTTAATAAACAGGGAAGCAATATACCCTGACTTACATCGCTATCTACTCTGATTACAGAAAATGACATCTATTGCAATATGGTACCTGACATCTAGTACTGGATACACAATCCTGCCTTCTCTGCAATCTTGGAGGCTTCTCTGCCCCATGATTTCATGCCTAAGAAGCACAAACTCTTGCTTCAACGTCAGGAATCATTGTCTAGTGAACTCAATGTACAGTGTGAGTCTAATATGAGAACTACTAACTTTCAACACTCACTCCTGGTAATTCTTCCCACTGACTTCGGCACAACTATATTAGATTATCATCACCATCATCTTCTATTTATTCTGCTTTTTTAGATAACTAACAATCACGAACAATTGGTATTCTTCTGAATACTCTTTTTTTAATGTCTTCAATAACTCATTTTCTTAACCATTTGATTTGTTTTGTTTTGTTTTTTAGTGCTGAGGGTCAAACTCAGGGCCTTTGCAAATGCCAAATAATTGTCCTAACCACTGAGTTCTAACTCCCCCATTAATCATTACTTAAACATTGCTTTCAACACAGCCTCATCTTTTACACATCTTCTGCTCAACGACCCCTCCATAAAACAAGTGTCTAGTTTCCCTTCCACACCTTCTAATTCTTCATTTTACTTAGACTTCTGAAATGATCGATATGACTTCTGATGTTGTGTGCATGGTTCTTTTGTCATTGCTGAATGCTTAAATCATGGTGGTTTATCTCATTTATTTCTATTACAAATCCCCCCTCACCATGGTGTGTGTGTGTGTGTGTGTGTGTTTTCCCTTAAACTTTTCTTCGAAATCTAGAACATTCCTCTTCAGTTCATCTTGTATTCAAATTTTATTCACCTCTCAAAGCTACAATCTTCAAGGAAGATGACATCAAACATTTTCTATCTACTGTCAATCTGTAATATCTCTCATGCACCTCATTCATTCCCTCAACAAGTGCTGTTGCACAACCTTTTTTTTATAGTACACATATTGTCATCTAGAACACACAAGAATTTATGATTCTATGCATTCTTTCAGCCAATAGCTTCACTATTCACTAGAACAGATGCAGATATTCAAATACTATATTTGCCTTATGATAATAATCCTAAATTTTGAAAAGCACATAAAATAGGTAATCTAACTTCAACTACATTTTTATTCAGATAATAGACAAATTATTATTGATGATAGACTCTCTTAAGTGGAAATTTCTCTAGTGTTTTTGGAGGAAGGTAATTGTGATGGATGAGAAGTTATTCTTCTATAGGAGCTATAGAGGCATGCCTGTGTGTGAATCACTCAGAGTAGACTCACTAGGGTAGGACAGAATGAGATATACACTCTCTTCATGTTGCTTCCCCAAATGCACACAGCCCAGAAAAATAAGGTAATATTCTATGATTCTCTCAGTTAAATGAAAACACCAAAGAAAAACAAAACAAAACAAGCAAAAGCCCTATTTCTTTTCTGCTTGCCTTTGCCACACTTAGGAAACTTGTGTATCCGGAGACTGAAGAAATCATACCAGATATATAACCCATGTGGGTGGAAGAAATTCTGGTTATAAGTACCAGATAGCATGCTGACCTACTGTGTGATGCTGGTCAAATCACTTTACCATGTGATTTTTTTTTCCTGAAGAATCCATCTATAAAATTAAGATTGTACTCCTTTTTCCTTGATTCAGGTGTAGTAACTATAGAAAAGAATGAGAGTTCTTGGATCTGAGATTGGAAATTTAAATCTTGGTCAGTCTGGGACTAGTTTCAGAGCAGGGAATGATGCATGGTAGACTCATCCTTTGAGAAAACCTGAAACCTTTCGCCTACATCCCTCTCCTATGACTACAGCTTTCCTGCCCACAGTAGCAGTGAAGAATGTCAACTTCCCAGGTAGACGTGAGAGAAGTCGAGTGAATACCTTGTATTAAGAATGATAGGCACTCTCTCTGGATTTCCCTGTACATGGCACATTGAAAGGCCAATGCCAGGTGCTTCTAGAGAACATCATTTAATTTCTCCAATCACTGTCATGTACCAAGCAGCACACTGGCTACAATCATCCATGTTCTCATTTCTTTCTGATCACATCTTTATGATGTCAGTAGCTGGTGAAGGCTTATCTCGATTGTCAGTTGGAGATGATTTAGAGTAACATTGCCACGTCTGTGAGAACATTGCCTGAGTAATTCAACTGGAGAGGGAAGACCCCACCACAATGTGGTCAGCATCTTTCTATAGAGAAAGTGAATGGGGGTACCAACATTCATCTCTCTCTCTTTGCTTCCTGACTAGAGACACAATGTAGCTGGCCATCTTCCACGTCCTCCACCACACTTTGCTGTCATGATGGACATCTCAAACTCTGAGCTGAAATAAATTCTTCCTCCATTAAGTTGCTTTTGTCAGCTATTTTCCCCCAGTAACAAGAAAAGCACCCAATATAAATCTCAAAGAAGAAAGCATTCAAAGGGGGCAAAAGTGGATTGCTCAATGATAGGACTAATTTTCTTTTTTTTTTCCTTTCAGAGAAGATAGCCTTTTCCCTCTACCAAGATGCCATTCTGAAAAGCATGCCTTATTAGGAGACACACAGAAAAAACAAACAATATTTTATTTAACATTAATTGTGATATTATAGCATTGGGTTTCCTATATTATTTAGCCTAATCTATACAAAATATATTAATTAAAAACATTGAAGAGTGAAATTTTATTTAAAAATATGTAATGCATCCATACTTAGGGCATTGTTTAATCATTTCCCTTAGGTATATGGTGGTCCTGGGACATCAGTGTTGTGTCCTTATATGGAAAATGGACAGCTATCATGGAAGTACTATAAATGCTTTTATTTCAGAGATTCTATGAAGCATGAAACCTGAGCAGAATATCAAGTTTGTATTGAAGGCAATGCCTTGCTACATTAACCTGGGGATCTCAGTGGTATAACACAATCAAAGCAATATGTCCCCACATACCATATTACAGTATCTATCAGCCATTGCAAGGGCTGGAGCATTCTGTGTCATAGTCATTCAAGAATCCAGCTCCATCTTGGACCTTTACATCTTTGAGAATCTCAGATTCTTCGATTACATTCTTTTCCTTGGCCAATGAGAAAGCAGTGTAAGCACAAGTGAATAATATCTCAAGAGGGCTCTGGGGGTGAGGACTGAAAGGGGAACATTTTGCTTTCTCTCACATTCCTTTGGCCAGAACTCAGACACATGACTTCATCTTTCTGCAATGGCAGCTATAAATATAGTTTAGCTCTGTAAAAAGGAAAAAAGTGAGATCTGGAGAAAACTAGCACTGTTTGCATAACAAATTGGGGCCACGGTGAAGAATGAATGACTTCACTCCCAATACTACTCCTAGCTGAAAGTAAGAGGGGTCCTCGCCCAAATGCAGGAGTAATCACCCAAATAGAAGAGCAGTTACCAGAATGGAGAGTTAGTTACTTAAATGGAGAGGTAATCAGACAAATAGTAGAAGTTCTTGATTTGTTCATTTTCATTTCCAAACTACTATCTTGTGAAAATAAACATTACCCTGGTTTTATTTATTTATTTATTTTTTTACTTTGTACAAATTTGTGAAGTACACTACTAATTAATCCTTTGAATGTAGTTGAAGAGATTTTATGTACAAATCTTTGAATCTTACAAAATAGTGTGGTAAAAACATCTGAGAGGTGTCTCTATTTGCATTGGCTTAGAAATATAAAAGATCTCAGTAGGAAAGTATAATTGTTGATGTGGCTGGTGTAGAGTTTTGATTAGATGATTTAACAGACATTAACCCACCAAAAGGAAAAGAGAAATAAAAAGAATCAAAACAGAAGCCCACAAATTAGAGCATGTCCTTTTTTTCCAAATTATTTTGCCTAAGTAGATATAGAAAGGATTGTTGTGGGTTTAGCATGACACTGGAAAAAATCCTTTCTACTAAAAAATGTTCTTGTCTGCTTACATACATGCATACATACATGTGATATATATTAATATATAATGTGTATATTTATAGTATTTTCTGTACACATGTAGATATTCAATGGTTATGACTAAGCATGTTAATAAGAGTTAAGTTTGTTGTTTTCTTCTGTCTTCCTCTATGTTGGCTACAATACACTAAAATAGCCATAAATGTAAAACAAAGACTCTCGTGTGTGTACAGGCTTCTAAGTCAGGCATTGTCAGAAAAACAAAGAACAGTTCAATTAGGAAGCTCACCCTGGAACTGGTTGCTCAAGTAATGGAGACCTTGAAAAGCAAAATATACAGTGGGAAAATCGAAGTGATTCCCATCCTAAAAGACCACACCCATTTCTAGGCTGGAGACAAGAAGACAGGAAGTGGGGTCCCTTCAGCACAGAGGATCGGGACACTCAGTGGATGCTGGGTACAAGAACAGAGGATGGGTCAGAAGCTACAGATGTGGAGAACTTGGAAGAGCTGGCCATGCAGTAGGGGAACTAATGCCCAAGTGACCGAGACAGAGATGAAAGCAATGGAGTCATTCTAGCTTGAACTCTGCTGCTCTCCTCCTGGATCTCCTGCCTGTACCTACCACCCATCAGATTTGGTCAAAGTGAGGCTGGCAAACAGACTAGAAAACACCTAGATCCACCCTTCCCCCTGATGACACAGAGATGCACAGGGGAGGAAAATAGTATGTATGAAGATTGGCAGAAGCATCAGAGTACTTGGACAGTTCAGAGTCTCCATTGGGTTACCTCATCTAGTGTGATGTCTGACAATTTATCTCTGTAAGGCCTCTTAAAGAGTCTCTCCACATCCTGTCAAAGGGATTCCAAATTTGTGGAGTCTCAATGGTGTGTATATGCGTGTGTCTATGTGTGCATGCATGCTTGTACATTTCCACATATGCATATGCAGAAACCATAGGATAAATAGCCTTGGGTGTCATTTATCAAGTACTAGTAACCTTTGTGTGTGGCAGGGGAGGAGTTGTATTTGTGTGTTGTATAATGTGTAGTTGCTGCATGCACATGTGTGTAATGTGTTATATAATGTGTGGTTGCTGTATGCACATGCCTGAACACGCACTGACTGAAGAAGGATATTGGACATCCTGCTCTCCCGTTCTTTGAGCCAGAGACTCTCATTGGGCTGAAGCTGGGCTGGCAGCCAGTAAGCTCTAGGTACTCTTTTGTCTTCCAGCTCCTAGGACTGGGGTTTCCCCCGAACAGAGCACAGGGACCATCTTCCCACACACAGCTAACACCTTTACATACTAAATCATCTCCCACCCCACTCTCCTTTTGCATACAGGATCTCTCACTGGTCCAGAATTCATTTTAGTGGTCTGAGCTATCTTTTTGGAGAACCCCAAAGGCCTACCTACCTATCTCTTGTTTCCCCAGTGCTGGGATTCCAGGTACACGCCACTGTGCCTACCTTATTTTTCTGTGAAACCTTGGTATCAAACTCAGCTTCCAAGACATGTACCCTGCTGACTGAGCTCTTTTTCCTGTACCACATTTTAAATGATACTATTCATGGAAAGGAAATCACTATCTTGGGTCCCAAAATACACGTTGTAAGTTTGACTTTTAAATGTATGCTCTTCATGGAAGGAGTAGGAGCACAGTCAGAAAGACACAACAGCACCTTGAAGGTCTTCTACAAGAGTAACAGTTGAATATGGGGAGAAAATTATATTCTTGGAGAATCAGAGTAGGAAATAAATGCCAAAGTGACAGAAACTTGATTGACCCAGGGAATTCAATTCCTCAGCCAGCTAGAATTACACAAATGCTTCCCCATACCTCTTATATATCTCCAAATCTATAAACTCCCCTTGGAGTTTAGTTTGTAATAATGTGAATATCCTCAGAATACAATTTCGGACTGGTAGCTCTCTGAGAGGTGACAGACATGAAGCCATGGTAGCAGAAAGAAAAACGTTGAGCACAGGTAGAGTTTCGGGGCAGTGGTGACAGTAACATGTTTGCTTTGCCATCCAGCGGAGCTCAACCGTGTTAAGGAGATGTCTGGAAGAATGTAAGATGCTCTGATAGTTCATAAAAATAATGAACAATCTCAACAACCTTAACAGAATGCATGTCAAAGGAATTCTCAAAGGATACTATCTGACGTGCTCTTTGTCTGCAAAAGCCTGCTTTTCGGTTTTATTGTTTTCTTCTGGAAATGCTGTCAGCTCATAAGGGGAATCTTCTGAGCCTTGTGACCAGAACAACTCAAGATTATAATTGTGACATAGGCATCCTCCATCAACTGCCTACCTTAGGAACAAGGTATAGTATCACTATGGCTAGGAGTTTTTTCTTCAGTGAATGCTACCTCTCTTATGAATTCTGCTAAGGATTAGCAACAATGCTGACCATGCACTTGACAGATATTAACTTGGTATCCCATAATTCTTCCTCACAGTCAGGATCTAGTTCTTATTTTGAGCATTTATGTATCACAAATTAACAAGATATCTCCTTCCAAAGATGGAATGTCCTTGTCATTAAGAGAGATAACATACCCTGTTGGATACTCTAAAATGTAAAGAGCCTTTAGGAGAGTTACTTTTAATATCTTGGCATTGTGGGTACTTTTAACACCTCTGATAGCCATTCAGAAAGCAGAATTGTGCTGGCAACTTGATGGGGGGAGGGGGACTTAGTGAAACCGATTCCATGTGCTGAGCACAGGACAAAATTGCACATAACTAAGCTAGGTGTGACGGCACAGGCCTACGGCCCCAGCCCTTGGGAAGTATAAACAGAAAGATGGTGAGCTTCAGGTTAGCCTGGGCTATACCCATGAGATCTTATCTCAAAGATAAAAAGGAGGGGGCAGGACTGGAGATCTGCTATGTAAGCATGAAAACTCTAGTTTGAATCTTCAGAACCCACATAAAGTGCTGGGTATGGTGGAACATGCCTGTAATCTAAAATACATACACTATACATGCATCACATGTATAATATAACATACATACTAAATAAGTGAGTAAATGAATTAATGAATGTAAGTACTAAGTACTATGCACAGGAGAAGGAGTTGCAGGGTTTGTATATATATATGCATATGCACATGCATATGTACTATATATAATATATGAGCCACTAGGCTCTACATGTAGTAAGAAATTCCATTTTCAGAGTTATTGTTATAAAAGCAAGAATACTGAAATACATCTAATATGCAGGAAGTAGACAGAAAATCAGGAGTTCAAGGCCACCCTTAGCCTCATATGGCCTTTCTCTCTCTCTCTCTCTCTCTCTCTCTCTCTCTCTCTCTCTCTCACACACACACACACACACACACACACACAGACACACACACACACACACACACACACACCACTTCAAAGAGCTCTTCATTACATGAGTAGCTAGAACCTGAGCAGAAGGGCGGGGCTCTCAGAACCCAGGAAAATGTACTCATTTGCTTGGTGCAGGTGCTTGAGAAAGGCCATCAAAAATGAGCAGGAATATAATCTTTGTAAAGCAACATATGGGTCTTTTAATAGCCCAGTGGGACTATTAAAGATCCAGAATGTCCCATGGCAAGAGAAAAGATGTAGCACCGTGGAAGCAATTGTTTTCAGCTAACAGACGCATTCTTGTATAGGCTTTGTGTCTAGATATAGATGCATATATACATATACATATATATATATATATACACATACATATATATCCAAAATCATGCTTCTGTTTAGACCTGTACATATATGCAACATTATAAAAATGTACTTTTCATCATATACATAAAAATATAACTATATAACAAGGAACAATCACACAAAGACGCTTGTCCTAAATAGAAGTACAATAGACAGAGGGTTTAGCTTTGTTGTGGAGGGTCACAAGCCAACTCCTCTCAGGAAGACACCAGGCTGTTTCTTTAACATGGAACCTAGGTCATTTCAACATTTTGGAGCCATAGGGTTCAAAGTGCCTGGTAAGTGAGGGTGCTTTGGTTCATCTGAGAAAGGGAACAAAACACTCACAGGAGTAATAAGGGAGACAATGTGTGGAGCAGAGACTGAAGTAAAGGCCACCCAGAGTCTGCCCTACCTGGGGATTCACCCTATAAACAGTCACCAAACCCCAACACTACTATGGACAACAAGAAATGTATACCAAAAGGAGCATGCCATGGTTGTCTCCGGAGGAGCCCTGCCAGAACCTTACAAATAAAGAGGCGGATGCTAACAACCAACCATTGGACTGGGCGTGGGGTCCCTAATGGAGGTGCTGGAGGGTGGTCTGGAGGAGCTGAAGGGGTTTACAGCCCTATGGGAAGAACAATGATTTCAGCTACCCAGACACCCCAGGACTCCCAGGGACTAAACCATAAACCAAGGAGTACACATGGTTCCAGCCAAAAATGTGGCAGAGGAATGCCTTGTTGGACATCAGTGGGAGGAGTGTTCCTTGGTCAGGTAAAGGCTCAATAGATGCCCCAATAAAGGGAAATTGAGGGGGTGGGGTGGGAGTGGGCCGGGTGGAGGGGCATATACGTGGAGGCAAGGGGTGGGAGGAAGGGTTGGGGGTCTTTGGGGAGGGGGGAAATCGGGAAAGGTTTTACCATTGGCAATGTAAATGAAGACGATATTCAATTTAAAAAAAAAAAAAACAGTATATTTGATAGGTAGAAAATACAGAAACAGCTCCTGTGTTTCACAAATTGTACTTACCTGAAATCCTGTTCACAGCTTTGACAAGGAGTCTTCTTGAAGCAAATCTTTGATAAAGTACATTGAGGATGGGGGGAGGAAAAGGCAATTTTCCACAGTAGAAATACTCTCATAAAGCTCCTTTTCCACCTGAGCTCTTCCTTGCCAATCTCAAAGCCACTGGCATCTGCCACTTGCTGCAAGAAAATGAACAGAGGTGACATGACCAAGGGGAGAGGCCAAAGTCAGTTAACTTTGAGGCTCTGGTGGTGGAGTAGAGCCACGGCTAAGGATAGACCTTCCAAGTGACCTGACTTCTTGAACGTAATTTTCTAGTCAGCTGACGCCTACAAGGTCTTCTTCCTCAGACTAGGACAAGTGAAAAGTAAGATGTCATTAAGCAGGGAGAGAGTCTTCTCAGGAGAATATTAGTCAATTGAAACCTAAGTGCGCTTCTTATAGCTTTTTGTATCTTTAAATGTTTCTTTTTTACAGATGTTGAATGGATTTACATTTTTTTGATTGTTGGGTTTTCTGATACATTGATTGGGCCATGGGGTACTTTCAATAGTTTTAGCTTTTCAGTGTAGCACTCCTAACAACTCAAAAAACAAACAAACAAACAAAACAAAAACAAAAACAAAAACAAAAAAAAACCCAAAAACCTCTTTTCCCTTCATAGGTGAATTCATTGGGCAGCAAATGGGAAATATCTATAAGGTCAAGACCTTATTATTATTATTATTCCTACACATTCTTGTTATTTCAAAATATCTTTCTTGGGTAAGTTAGGGAAAAACTGCTTTGGCTAAAATACACATACCCAAACAATTTTCAAAGTAAACTTTCTGTGGAGATGTTTCAGAGCCTATACAATTAAATGACTACTGGAAGAATTGTTATTATAGGCACATGTTAAGTCATGCTTTGTACTTCTAGTTTACTTTGTTTCAAAATTTAACATGTTTGAAAATAATATATTGTGACTTAAAATTAAAAGAAAATAACTCAGTGAGGAAATGGGGGTGGGGGTGGGGTTGGTCGAAAGGATAAGACTGGTAGCTATATGCTTTTGTATGTGTTCTTTTGACCTGATGCTCAGAACTAATTTTTCAGTTGCCCAAATAGATGATACAGCAATAATTTTATTTTTCAAAGACTCAGAAGAAGGAAAAAAATATCTTTGCTTCATTTCTCTGAGAAACCCCGTTTGGAACCAGTCATAATGGTCGTGATCACGCTGTGGTACAGTTCATCACATCGGAAAACCTTGTAACTGGAGAAACCACAACAGCAGTTATAAGGGCTCATAAAGTAGATCAAGTTACACCTCCCTTCAAAATTCTACATCCTCATGGGAGCATCCTAGAGGTGATGTTGCAATGGAAAACACCAACAGAAAACAACTGAACACAAAGGCAAATATCAACCTTTGAAAAAAATAATATGACCACTTGACTCCATAGAGAGCCAAGGTGATGCTTATACCTATCCCTCCTCCCACTTCTGCCCCAGGTACCTCCTATACTTCCCCAGGAATGACAAGTTTCTTTTACCTGAAGTTACCATATACAGAATGCTGAGACTCCTCTAAGCCCAGTGGAAAAGGCTAATGTACTAACTGGGCAATACTGTCTGTGAGAGGGAGCGGGAAGGGGAGAGGCAGGTTGGCGCTTCTGAGGTCCAGGGTTTTCCGGTCTTTTGAGACTCACTATATTTCAGAGTTGTAAGAAATTAGCATTATGGGGCCCATATTCCTTTCCTTCAGACTTTTATGAAAGATAATCAAGGCTCTATATAACATGGAAAAAATGAATGACTCTCCTGTCTTGTGATTTCTTCTGTGTATATTTGTTCTTCTCTAAAAGAAGTAGCAATGGTTGTAAGATATCCTATATATTAGGGGGTAAAAATCTCCCCAAGTAAAACAGAGTTTCTTTGGGTTATAAAGGAAGAATAGGGAAAGTGACTCCCATGCCTATCCAGGCTGTACCTTCTTTCTCATCGCTGTAGAAACAAACCATCCATTGTATTAATTTCCCTAGTATCAGGAATGAAAGTTCTGACACTACTCTGCTTCCAAGATGTAGGTAGTGACTTGGACTCTTCTTATCATGGAAGATCATGCCAGGACAAATGTGATCATGGAAGAGTTTGAAAATAAGGTTTAATCCTTCAAGAATATGAGAAGTATTGTGGACATTATTGTGATAGAAAGGATAAACACAGATGTGCATTGTCAGTGAATTTTTGAGTGCTCTCAGTGTGAGAATATCATCTGTGGAATTCCAAGAACTTTAAATGCTGTGGGAAGCAAAATTCCAAGGAAAGACACAGCATCTAACATGCAACTATCTTTCTACTAATCATTTCATTAGGAGTCAGTAGCTTTCATTAGGCTAGTAGGTTTCCAAAACAACCAGTAATTCTATGGGGATTTTTTTAAACTTTAGCTAATCTCTAACAGCGAATTGGAATTAATATAATAATTTAAAAATTAGATGATAATGATGATATAATCTTGGCAGTTACTGTTAATTTCCATGTAGAATCATATAAGATCAATCCGTGACACAAGACTTCTGTGATACTGTAAAGGTACAAACTTCCTCAGAGAGCTAAGGTACTCCTAAACTGGTAGGTAAATTTCTTTTTTTTTATTACAGATGTTGAATGTATTTACATTTTGATTGTTGAGCTAGAACTCCATTTGGTAGAATGTGAACAGGTGTCTTTGAAGAGGTATCACAGTGGGAAATGTTCACGGAATTTCCACAGCTAGTTGCAACCCAATAGCACATACTTCATAACATTTCAGCTAAATTAGCAGATCCATTTTTGTGTTATGTGGAGGTGGGAAAAGCCAACCTTTTAAGCTCTGGGAAATTAATCAGACCTCGTTTCAGCCTTCAATTTATGAAATGGAGAAAAGTCTCAACTAAGAACTCCCACCTTGGCAGAATTTAAAAAAAAAAGGAATAAAGAAAGAAACTCCCATGAAGAAAATCAATGTGAATGCGACAGAAAGAAAAGCAGGCATGGAGATTTGAAGTGCACTTCCTGAGCATGGTAGATGTCACTTTTACAAATCATCCCAGTAGTGTCTACCACACAACATGAGTTCTGAATCAATAAAGGGCTTGTGTGACAAGGAGGCCTATCCTTGGCTGTGCCTTTGAAGACATCCCAGAACCATGACTGACACCTCTAAAATAGGACCTAGGAAATGGCAGCCGTATCCTCTCAGCTGTCTTGTCAAAGCATGGCAAGGAGGGTTCACTTGACCTCCATGTCAAGCTTGCTTTTGGACCACAAAGCTCATTTTGAACTTTTCTTGGTACATACCTAGATTCATGTTTAAATGAAATGACATACTTGTTAGGTGAAGTCATCTTTTGGATAAGTAGTCATGACTCCAGATCCTCCCTCTCTAGAAATTTTGGGGTGGTCAACAAAATTCCCAAATCTCTTACCTCTCACATTTCCATCATGGGGTACACAGAGAATAATATATCATACAATGGTCTGTCACATATGCTGGGTTATCTTGTAAATAGGATTCTCAATCACGTGTTATGATGATATATACACATACATACACACATGCACACATACATACATACAAATATACACACATACATACACACATACACATACATATACGCATACACATACATATATACATACATATACACACATACACATATCTATACACACATACACATACACACACACACACATATGTGGTAGTTGGTGTACCCCAACTATATAAGCATGGAAGAGGCTACACTCAAGAGCCTCTCAGACCTTACTCTGTACAGCTCTTTTTCTGTCCATCTGCTCTACTTTTATTGTACTCTTTATTAACTGGTAAATATATGTGAAGTGCTTTTCCTGAGTTTTGGGAATAGCTCTAATGAATTTTCTGAGTCCAAAGTAGAGGTCATGGAACTCCTAGTTTATAGCCAGCTGGCCATAAGCACAGGTCACAACTTGGGAATTGTGACTGACACTTGAAGAAGAGGCCAATGCTATAGCACTGAGCTCTCAACTTATGAGTGGTGACAGTACTCCCCATAGATACTGTCAGAACGTAAGGGAATTAGTTACAGGAGACTTAGCTGCGCTTTCTTGGAGAATTGTTTGGAGTTTCCCCACAAAGGTGTGACATTGGGTGGCCTATCCCATTAGGATAAGCATCCCTCCATCTTTAAAAGGCATGACGGCTTAGTCCTAGGCATTGTTCTTCATCTTTCTAAACAATAAACACTCCCACCATGAATATTACCGTAGTGGAGTCTAACCCGTTCTCAAGACGACAGAATGCAGTGATGGAATCTGCTAGCTTTCCTAGACATTTTGCTGCTTGCTTGCTCACTTCTCTTACTTTGTACAAGATTCACAATAGAAAAAAGTGCATGGTGCTGGATGAAAAGTGTGCCTGGAAGTGTGAAGTTCACAGAAGATGTAGAAGCCGTGATTTACACTTCACCCTTCAAAGGTAATCATGTGAACCCAAGACTGGTGGTGTAGAAAGCGAAAATCTGTTATCGGTCACACAAAGGACTAAATATTTTATTCGGATGTTTGGCACCAAGCAAACAAAAGATTTAGATAATGCTTGATTCTTTATGATAAAGCTTTTTGGCAAATATTGAATGTATGTCAAACATTAGTAAAGATAAATTTGCATATGCATTATAAATTGTTTGATAATGTGATGCTGCTACTTTTAAAAAGAGTCTTCAGGTATACCTTTACTAACGGAATTATTCAAAATATGCCTTAAATCTGTTGTCTGATTCCATACATAGATTTATACAATATGTCATTAGAGGCATAGGACAATAGACTAATTTTTCTGAAACACTTTCTATTATGGTTTTAGTGTTTTCTAGTGCCGTATATCATCCAGAAGCATATGGAATATGCATGTGCCCACTAAATGATGGTTTTCTGTAGTAACTGAAAACAAAACAAAACAAAATATACAACTGTGTGAGGAGGCTTTAGAAATGAAAATACCTAAATCAGGTAGTCTGAAGTAAGCTCAGGCCACCCTGGTCCATGCTCTATGCTCTCCTGTAGAACTATTTTGCTAAAATACTGTGACTGTCTGACTTATCTTCAACTGTGGCTGCACTGTGTTACAGATACATCCCAGCTGGATTCCATACCGTTGCTCTGGACCTCCATTACTAGTAAGATCCAGTGCAGAGGCGAGGAGGACATCTAGATTTACACTGCTTCTATTTTATGAGAATTCCTACACTAGACTCTTAGGATGTTAATGTTGGGCAAGAATTTGGAGGTTGTCCAGGTTATAACCTTTGTTTCTCAAAAATCCAGGTAATAGTAACTATTTAGTAAATGTCGATCAAGCATTGGTATTTTTCTTTATTAATCATTTCAATCATTTATATCTCAAATGTTATCCCACTTCCCAGTTACCCCCTCTACCAGCCCCCCTTCCCATGATATCCCACTTGGGTACCCCTCCACCAACCCCCACCCCACATCTGCCCTTCCTCATCCCCTTTGCAGGAGAGTACTCCCCCACCCACCCACACTCTCCTGCCCCACCACTCCTACATCCGCCTACTCTGGGGCATCAAAACTTTCCAGGACCAAGGGCCTCCCCTGATCCCTCCTGTTGCTGTCAGGCAAGGTCATCTTCTGCTACATATATATCTGGTACATGTACCATGGTGCATGTGCATGTGTGTATGTTTGGGCCAAAAGTCCATGTTGATTTGAGGCAGGGTTTTCCCTCCTCTCTCTAGGGGTTACAGGGACAAAAATCTAGTTTCAGCAAGAGGTAAAATCCTCAAGAGGCAAAATATTAAACAATGAGAGCAGCAGGATGCAGAGGATGCTAGCAGTCTGTCTAAACTCTGCCCCACGGTTACCTGGCAACAGCCAGGTATGCTCCTCCCCGCAGTTACCTGGCAACAGCCAGGTAGGCCTGGCCCACTATAAAAGAGGCTGCTTGCCCCTCCTCTCTCTCTTGCTCTCTAGCTCTTGCTTCCCTCTTGCTTCTCTCTTGCCCTCTTGGGCTCTTCCCTTCCCCGCTCTCTCCACATGGTCATGGCCCGCCTGCCTCTACTTCTCTACTCTCTCCCTCTCTCTGCCTTTCTCTTCCTGCTATTCCCTGAATAAAACTCTATTCTATGCTATACCATCCTGTGGCTGGTCCCTCAGGGGGAAGGGATGCCTTGGCATGGGCCCGCTGAGACATCTACTCCCTCACACCCCACCACACCCCCATAGAACATATCTTTTACCTCTCTGCCTTTTTATAAACACACCAGAAGAGACCTGGGACTCTGGACAAAGAGATGCTCAAAGAGTCGCTGAGGTCTGATGCTCCTCTCGCAACAGGGTGGCACTGTAAATCAGGGAAGATCCGGAGAGACAATTGCCCAGCAGTAAAGCAAAGGTGGGGAGAATATTTCCCATGAGTAAAAATACACATTTACAGATTTTTTTCCCCACATAGGTGAGAATTTAATTTACTTCCAGAATGCAATATCTACAAATTGTGCTTTTTTTTTTTTTATAACACTTTCAGCACATTTTTTTTTAAGTTCATAATTTTCCTCTGGCCTTGGCTGTAAGATATTTATGCTCGGCTGTGCTCATTGTTTTTTGTGAACTTATAAAAATTGCTTTTTTATTAGTCTATAAAAGCCATGTTTGGAGACAGCCTAAAATAAAAATTAATGCAACTTATCACCCTATAGCACGGAACAAGCGCCTGCTTCAGTCTCTTATTTAAGCACCGCAGATGCATTGAAACCTAATAAAAATTGTTCCCCGGCCCATCAACCCTCACCAAGAAGCAAAGAGCTGCTGAGGTCTGTGAATTGCCCACGATCAAAAGGGAGGCTTTTTGAAAGCTGCAGTATTAAAACCAGGAGCAGGCATGCCGGAGCTCCAGGCAGCAAGTCTAGGCTTTGTGCAGAACTGAATGCCCATCACACAACCCTCTTTTTTGATCACCTTTGCTTTAAGAAATATTGTCCTTTTGATTGAGGTATGACTCATCCTGGCGTTGAAACACATCTTCCTGGATCAGAAAAAAAGCAGCACTCCCTGTGGCGTTTGAATACTAACTGGCAGGTAGTAAGACCTGTGAGGTTTGCTAGCTTCAGGCATGTTTAATAACAGTCTCCGCTGGGCCACATGGGGAAAGGTGACAGGAAATACGTAAAAGGAGTGGGTCTGGAAAAGCATCACAATGCGGCAATAATAACAATCATTATATTCTAACATAAATGATGGCATCCAGCTCTGCAGAGGTCAATGCCTCTCAGAGAGGCCACACCTTGCCATCCACTTCAGAATGGTGACTACAGATGCTGTGTGTGTGGTCATTAGAGAGAGAGGGGAGGATAGGTAGGGGGAGAGAGGGAGAGACGGAGACAGAAACACAGAGACAGACACAGAGAGAGGAGGCAGAGAGGGACAGAGACAGAAAGAGATGACAGACACACACACACACACACACACACACACAGAGAGAGAGAGAGAGAGAGACAGAGAGAGACAGAGAGAGTGAACACAGCAAATGTTTCCTGGGTTTTCTATTCCGTCTGCTCATGGCATAGGCTCACAGCCTTTAAAAGGTGATGCTTTTTCTTGTACACTGCCTTCCTCTGGCTTTCTGCCCTTGACCTGGGTCAGGAATCTTTGTGGGAACAGCATGCCCTTGTCTTCATCAAAAGCAGCCCCACAAAGGGAGGGGGAGGAGATTCAGGGGTACTGGCAGGAAAAACACCACACAACTATTTTTTTTTCAGTCAGATGCTCTTCAGATGTGTTCTTTGGGACAGATCTTGCACTGAATCATTATTTTTTCCTAGATCCCATTCTATTTCAGCGAGCTCCCTGATCCCGCATCTTAACTAGGAAAATCAAATGATGTATCTGGTAAGCCTGTGGGAAAAATATGCTGGTTCTCCCAAATGTGATAAGAGGCCAGTCAAAATGACGGGTGTGAGAAACAACCAGAGTGAGGCATTCTAGCTAAATAGATACCATCTGTACCCCAAGAGGAAATTTGTCTTGTCCCGCTTCTGAGGTGACGATCTCTGAGCTACTGCTCTTTGGGGTCCAATCACAAGTCCAGGCACTGAGTTCCCGGGACACAGACCAACTAGCTGTACAAGGAAGACTTTATGAGAAACTGCTCCCACCCCCTGCTCTTTCCTAAGAGTTTCAAAATCAGCAAGCCAAAAAGCATTTTATCCTAATATAGACAAGAATTAAGATGCAGAGGTTTGCTGAAGACTGCGTGCTGGGGAGAGAGAGAGAGGAAAAAAATGGCGTAGCTTTCTCTCTGGCAAGAGTCAGGGCTGAATCATCATGGGAGTGTTTGTGGTGAAATTACATTTTTCTCTTCCATAGTGAAGTTATTATCACTGAGTTATGGACAGCAAGTCCAGAGTGACTTTGGTAACATATACCCTTTCTATATTTTAAAATCACATAAAGTTTGGCTCAAACAGAACAAAACATCCAAGAATCTATCATTCCGAGAGGAGAATGGAGAGGAGGAGACCCTGAGGGAAAACACAGCTGGCTGGAATCTTGCAGTAAAGAGCCAACAAAGCCATGGAGGGGACTTGCTTTCTTTTCTTGATCTAAGGGAGGAGACTGTGTCATATCTCCATAATCATGAGAAGCCAGAGGTCACCCAAGTGGACAGTTTTCCCAGAAGCGGCTGTGAAGCAAGCCACAAAATCAGTTCTGTGTCTCTCGATGAGACACTTACTTATGCTTGACGACTGAGAACATAGAGTTGTGTGCAGCACCTCACTGAAGAGAGGCCTTGGCACAGTAGAACGGGGTGGGAGGCAAAGCAAAGAAAGCCTCAGCAAAGAAGATCCTACAGAAGTGGCCTGTCCCATCTCTAAGGACCCCGGTCCGCGTCTCCACCTGGCAGCAAGCATGAGAGTTTGGTGGTGGTCCTTACCACCAGCCTTTTCTTTCGTAACACACAGCCTTTGTCAGAGCCTTCTAAATGATCACACTGCTGCCTACTGTGTTCCTTGTGACTAATCTCATGAGCTACACAGCTTTTCAACCTTCACATCTATAAAATATGGATGGTCCTCCTGGAAGCTCCCACAAGATTACTTTCTTCTTGATAGTCAACCAATTTTCTTTAAAGGCATCATCGGTATGTGTGTGTGTGTGTGTGTGTGTGTGTGTGTGTGCGCATGTGGAAATCAGAGGACAACTCTGTGAAGTCCATTCTCTCCCATTTTAAGGGAAAGTGATGGGGGCAGAACTTTAGCTGTCAGCTTTGTGTAGCAACTGCCTTTGTCTGTTGAGTCATCTCACTGGCCCCTAGGCCTTTTTGTGGGAATAGAAAAAAAAATGTATCTCTATGTACATGCTTGTAATTTCTTCTTTTGGTCTATTGGTTCTCCTTATGTCCTTCCCATGGCTGCTGGGCAGCAGATATTGGTTAATTTGATTTCAAAAAGAAAAAAGAAAACCCTTTAAGAGATTAAAGCAATAAGGGAGAAAAACGGATTTCAGGGCTGGTATAAATAAGCTGTTTCACCTTTCTGTGTTCAGTGCTTTGCGATCCAGGGCAGAGTTGGCAGCCGTGCGTGTACCTTCTCCACTCTGACTCTATTTGAGTACTTTTGATACTTTCTTTTTTGATATTTCAGAAGTTGCTTTTGATTGAATTTGTTGTTTGGGGAAAATTATTCTCAGAAAGGAGCCATTCTGCTTCATCACTGTGCAACATTTCTTCTGTAATACAGATGAAGGCACAATGTGGAGCCCAGAGAAATAACCACCAAGGGGAGGCCTAGGAAAACGTAGAGTGTGATAGCTCATGCCTGAGGAACCAGCACTGTGAAGGCTGAGGGGAGGCCATTCTGTGTTACCCAACTCCCGGGGTGGGGGTGGGGACGGACAAAGGAAGACAAACAGTGTTGGCAAAACACTCGGAAGTAGCAAATGTGAAGGGGATTGGAAATTTGATGTATTCGGTGATATCAAAGGTTGGTACAGTCACATCTGGGATGCCAAGAGGAATCCTGAGTCAGGAGTCAGGCTAGCGTCTCAGAATGGCATTTGTGAAGGAAGGCCACAGGATGAGTCATGTCTCCTACTCCTTGTTAAGCCATTAGGCTGTGTTATCAAGATTTCTCAAGTGCATTACCTGGTAAGAAGACAATGGGAAAATGTCTGTTGCTTAAAGGTAGGATTCACCAGCCAGGCTCAAAGGTAACCCTGAGATGTGCATCTCTCTATTATTTCTGCCTCCATCTCTCTCCACTCTCTGCACCATCCTATCCCAATCCCCATCAACCAGGGTATCAGTTTTTCCTCGTTCCTCTGCCTTAACCAGAGAGATGTACAATGAACAGGAGCTTACAACAGCTCACAGCTCACAAGCCATCTGTGAATCTGACATCCCCTCACACAGGGAACAACCACATTTCTAATCACTGTAAGGGCAATGTAATCAATATTCATGCGAAACAGCAGTCTTTTCTTCATCTGCACAGAGGTCGTTGTTAATAAGATACATGGTTGTTGAAAACTCAAGTTGTCCTTGGTTTCTTACTTCTGTACATAGCTATTTTTAATAGATGAATCTTATAGTGATAAGGATCAGAGAAGAAGGGACTGAATGAAATAACTATGAAATTTTTATTTAGTAATACAATTCCAATTAAAGTAATCCCCTCTCCCCCCAAGTTATCCCACACCCAGGGAAAATGTTAAAAGCCTTTTGTGGAATGAAAATTGTAAACTCTTTGGACAAATGACAGGAATTCATAATAAATAAAAGCATATTTCATGCTCACAGATTGAAGATTTGACATTTTATTTAATTATTCCAAGGATTGGGCAAAAATTCTAAAGGATACATTTTATTAAGTATGTTTTCACATTGGTCATAGTAGATCATTCATTCAAAATGTTGAGGGCATCGTACTTACCAATGAGGGCTACTCACATCTTAGCAACATCTAAACATTAAGGTTGTCTCATCTTTATCTCTACAGATGACCCACTATGATAAGTGAGATCAGATACAGGTGCAGAAAGAGCATCTAGCATCAAGACACAAAAGGTTGCTAACCTGCCTCTAACCAAGCACAGCAAGGCTGTGTACAGCAACATATGTAGAGTCACTGATTATAACGTAACTGCCTTGGGGCTTCTACTGCTGCAGCAGAACACCATGGCCGAATAGCAAGCTGGGAAGGGTTTATTTAGTTTACATTTCCACATCACTATCCATTATTGAAGGATATTAGGACAGAAACTTAAACAGACCAGGAGCCTGGAGGCAGGAGCTGATGCCATGGAGGGGTGCTGCTTACTGGCTTGCTCCATGTGGCTTGCTCAGCCAGCTTTCTTATAGAACCCAGGAGGACCACCAGCCCAGGGATGGCACCACCCACAATGGGCTGGGCCCTCTCCCATAGATACTAATTGAGAAAATGCCTTACAGCTGGGTCTCACAGAGGCATTTCCTTAACTGAGGTTCCCTTCTCTCAAATAGTATTTATTAAGCTAACACACAAAACCAGCCAGTACAATAACTCATGTTCACCCCAAATTGGTAAAGATGCAGTTTCTTCAGGGATTTCTAATCTTTCCAAATTGATTGAATGTCTTGCAACATTCTAGTAGATTTTGTTATGGCCATTGTTGAGACAGGAAAGAAATATGTAAAAAAAAAAAAAACATATTTATTTAAATAATATAGTAGCTCCCAACTTATCATCTACCTAGGGAAAGGTGGAAAACAGTTGGAAAGTGAAAATTACAAAATATTCTAGAAATAGATATTTAATATAAACTATATATTATTATATAAATTATATATGTGCAAGTAATAAGCTATCTGGAGGAAGGTCAAAGCTGGATGACTAACAATAGCATCAGGTGTCAAGACTTACTCCCCAGCTTTATTATTTAGATATGTAGTGCTGATTTAATGATTTGATAGATAAGCCAATACTGTAGAAGCGTGCATCCAGAAGTTGAGCTGGAAATCTATAGTCAACAGAGGTATTACAAAGGTGCCTCAGAATAAAGTGAGGACTGCATGTGGTACTGACAAGATGCAGATCATGTTGGGCACATATTAGACGAGATAATCATTTTTTAAGAATCACTAACAAAGAGGAAGAGTTTGGCTAATTGAGCAAACAAAACCTAAGTTCATTAAGGCGCACAAATAAAAGAGAGGCAAAGTGAGCTCCCGAGTGGGAAAAGATATTGTCAAGGCAGAGACAACAAAGGAGGCACATTGGAAACTTCTACATGCCTGTCATTCAAGGTCTTGCCAGTAGAAAAATGAACTAAGGATTTTAACAAGCCCTGCTCAAAACAGCACAGGCATGTGAAAAGTGTCCGCCTTCATTAGATGTCAAGGGGATTCTAATTAACACTGAAATGTGAAATGTCTCCTCTCCAACTAGACTGGCTAAAATGATAAAGACAGATTGGACAAGAAGATGGTAAAGTAGGGCAGCCAGCTATCAGCATCCACTTTTGATGGGATGAAAACTGGCAAACTTGCATTAGAAACAATTTGTCAGTATTTACTAATGTACCTAAAATACAATTCCATGTAATTTCGTCTCACAACCCCTACAGAAGATGTCCACACACAAAACCATGTCTGTGAAACAAGGTAATAGTGATCTTTCATAGACCACTATGCGCATGAGCCAGTATCTATGAGCATGTGAATATATCCTGGCCACAGACACCATAACTACACAGCAGTGAGATTTAACAGGCCTCCAGCACTACCATGAATTATGTGACGAATGACTCTCTTCCAAAATACTACCGAAGGAAAGAACTCAGAAATTTAAAATAAAATACAGCCTGAATAGTCCACTTATATAAATTCCAAATACTGGAGAAAGTGAACCCTACTGAGAGAAGCCAGGAGGCTGATTGCCTTCTGGAGGATTTTACTAGGATACCCCATGGAGGTTTTGGGCGCTGCTTAATGTTCTGTTCCTTAGAGTAATTGATGGGTAGAGGGATACATAGGCTTTGTGAAAAGCATCACACTGAACACTTAAAATTTTACTTTGCTCATTTCTGCATATGCATTACGTAAGGGATAAGTATTGGCTCAGGACCCCCAAGACAAGTTCTCAGCAAAAAGAGGATTTATCTGCCCCAGAGGAACAGAGGGCAGGGAATAAGAGACAAAGGCAGGAGATAGGGGATGAGGGACTAGGGGAAGGGAACAAGGGAGAGGGAGGAGGAGAGTTTGTCCCATAATGGGACAAAGATCTGCCTTTGGATAGAGAAGAGACTGTCGTGACCCATAGGCAAATGGCAGTTTGTAAAGATACAAGGGGAACTCCATGTTAAGATGAGGTATTTAATTTGACCTGGGCCTGTTAGTTGGGTGACCAAAGGAGACTTTTGATTGCTGGACTTCAATAATTTGATAGCTGAGCCTCAACAGTCAGCCTCAGGAAGAGGAAGTGGCCAACTAAAGGAATAGACCTTAGTGGCTAGCTTTAGGAATGTAACCTAAAGGTCTTTAGTGAGGCAGACGGAATGGGGGAGAAGGGCAAGGCCTGCCTGCCAGAGCCGTGCTCACTATGCTGAAACTGACCAGAGCTCCTTCATGTTACAATTGGACTAAGAATTTATTTATTTATTTATTTATTTTAGACACAGAACATCTCCATGCCATTCCCAGTTGCCATAAACTTGCTACGTGAATTCAAGACTCCAACTTGCAACCTTTCTGATATCACCACTTAAGTGCCCCCTCACTAAAACCTTCCTTAGAATCAACCCACATCTGTAATTGCCTCTGCTATTCATTCTTTAAAAAAAAACGCTGGCTGCATCTGCTGCTGCTGCTGCTGTTTTTTCTGCCCTCAGAAACGGTTGCGCAATGTGCACAACTTTGCCCAAGATAATTGAGAAATTCCAACCTCACAAGTTCCATGTTGTCCTTTAAAGCTCAAAACACAATCAAGTTGTCAAGGACCTAGTTTGTCTAACAGAGATATGGAGGTTCAGACCGAGAAGGGAATTTTAATACGGCCATGCATTATCTGTAACCTGTAGGATCAAGGAAGATAAGAGTTCGAGTGGACTCTGCAGCAAACATGCCCGTGATAAAAAAGAGTCACTTTATTTCAATGACACGTACTTCCACTCTGATTTTTATCTCGGGCTTATTTAGTTTCAGGGCTCACACAGGCTTTCTTTCTTTTTTTCTTTCTTTTTTTTTTCTTTTTGTTTCTCTTTCAATTTTCCTTTAAAGGCTCCAGCCCCCAAGGTCAATGTAACCTATGGAAATGGAACTGCCCTTCGCTGCCTTGCATGCTCTCACCCCAAGATGCAGCTGGGAAGGAAAGCAAGTAGGAAGCTAAAAGTATCTGTGGTCTGAACCATTTGTCCTGAACTTGGATTGTTTGAAGTAGCTGCGCCGTTATTTTAATTTACCGTCTCACAAACAGTTTTCCCATATCACAGACATATAAGGCAGCTGCATCAGGTAAAGCAGAGTCTCCTCCCCCCAAACTGTCAAGAGACCGGATGGGGACTGGAGAAGAATCTTAGGAAGCACGACAGAGACAAGTGGGAGAGCTGTGATCAATATCAGATTCAACTTTCTTGTCTTCATTTCACACACATTTCTCTGCCCCATAAATGCAGGGACAACCCCACTCATGCACACAGTCTACACTGGGAACTCAAGTGTCCTGTCCTGCTCTCTTCTTTTGCCTTATTGATAGTTACACTTGGTCAACCCAGATACACAGGCAGAATCACCTTGGAGGGATCTTTTTAAAAGAAGAAATGAAATCTCTAGGGGAGGTGGGTCCCTAATTCCTGGTGCAGGGGCTCTCATTCCTGGAGGGGGCATGCCTATAGGCGTCCCTCGAGCAGGGGGAAGGCCAGTGGCTGGGGCCATGGGTGGACATAGAAGGACAGCCCCACTGAGCAACCAAGAGTGTCACTTGTACCCACAAGGTTCTTAGCAACAGCAAGTTCCTGTGGTGGATTTCCAGGCAGAACTGAGACAGGAGTGCTTACCTCAGACACCAAGAGGTGGTTAAAGCAGTATTGCAACTTCAAGGTGGTGGAAGTCAAGGGAAACAGGTCCCATCCACTGTTTGTGATACTTTGGTCATGCTTACATTGTGTGTTAATAGCCTGCACCAAACCTTTGTTTCTAGCTCTCCACCAAGTACTAAGGATCTTGAAATTTTAGGCTTCATTTCTGCTTCCTGTCTTGCCATCCCTTGAACAAGTGTGTGCCCTTGCATGCATTATTTTATGTTCTCTTTGCATCCTGTTAGAACGAACACAGTGCTTTAACTTGTCCCAGCATGAATCACTGTGTGGCCTAAGACTAGTGCCCACATGTCCTCCTGTCAGTGTCCAGCAGTTACAATGTAAAGGTGTTGTGAGGACTCAGGACAGAAACTTTCCTTCCTGTCAAAAGGTTAGCCAATAAAAATTCAATACACTGTATCTGCTGTGTATGTACACTGTATCCACATACAGTGATGCACAGAAAAGCTAACATGTTTCCACTGTGGTCAATGCCTCCTTAGAACTAATCAAGTAACATTGGAAAGGTGTAATGATTGGTTTCAACTGTCAGTTTGCTACAACATAGAATCACTTGGAAAGAAAGTCTTGGTGAGAGTTTGTCTGCATTGG